>NW_027454105.1:65000-102661 GCF_040206685.1 Ascaphus truei | reverse complement strand
GAGAGAGAGAGGGTGGAGAGAGAGAGGGTGGGAGAGAGGGTGGAGAGAGAGAGAGGGTGGGAGAGAGAGAGAGGGTGGGAGAGAGGGTGGGAGAGAGAGAGAGGGTGGGAGAGAGGGTGGGAGAGAGGGTGGGAGAGAGGGTGGAGAGGGTGGGAGAGAGGGTGGGAGAGAGGGTGGGAGAGAGGGTGGGAGAGAGGGTGGGAGAGAGAGAGAGGGTGGGAGAGAGGGTGGGAGAGAGGGTGGGAGAGAGAGAGAGGGTGGGAGAGAGGGTGGGAGAGAGAGAGAGGGTGGGAGAGAGGGTGGAGAGAGAGAGAGGGTGGGAGAGAGAGAGAGGTGGGAGAGAGGGTGGAGAGAGAGAGAGGGTGGGAGAGAGAGGGTGGGAGAGGTGGGAGAGAGGGTGGGAGAGAGGGTGGGAGAGAGGGTGGGAGAGAGGGTGGGAGAGAGGGTGGGAGAGAGGGTGGGAGAGAGAGGGTGGGAGAGAGGGTGGGAGAGAGAGAGAGGGTGGGAGAGAGAGAGGGTGGGAGAGAGGGTGGGAGAGAGGGTGGGAGAGAGGGTGGGAGAGAGAGAGAGGGTGGGAGAGAGGGTGGGAGAGAGAGGGTGGGAGAGAGGGTGGAGAGAGAGGGTGGGAGAGAGAGAGAGAGGGTGGGAGAGAGAGAGAGGGTGGGAGAGAGAGGGTGGGAGAGAGGGTGGGAGAGAGGGTGGGAGAGAGGGTGGGAGAGAGGGTGGGAGAGAGAGAGAGGGTGGGAGAGAGGGTGGGAGAGGAGAGAGGGTGGAGAGAGGGTGGGAGAGAGAGAGAGGGTGGGAGAGAGGGTGGGAGAGAGAGAGAGGGTGGGAGAGAGGGTGGGAGAGAGGGTGGGAGAGAGAGAGAGGGTGGGAGAGAGGTGGAGAGAGAGAGGGTGGGAGAGAGAGAGAGGTGGGAGAGAGAGAGAGAGGGTGGGAGAGAGAGAGAGGGGGAGAGAGAGAGGGTGGGAGAGAGGGTGGGAGAGAGAGAGAGGGTGGAGAGAGGGTGGGAGAGAGAGAGAGGGTGGGAGAGAGAGAGAGAGGGTGGGAGAGAGGGTGGGAGAGAGAGAGAGGGTGGGAGAGAGAGAGAGGGTGGGAGAGAGGGTGGGAGAGAGAGAGAGGGTGGGAGAGAGAGAGGGTGGGAGAGAGAGAGAGGGTGGGAGAGAGAGAGAGGGTGGGAGAGAGGGTGGGAGAGAGAGAGAGGGTGGAGAGAGAGGGTGGGAGAGAGAGGGTGGGAGAGAGAGAGAGGGTGGGAGAGAGGGTGGGAGAGAGAGAGAGGGTGGGAGAGAGAGGGTGGGAGAGAGAGAGAGGGTGGGAGAGAGAGAGGGTGGGAGAGAGAGGGTGGGAGAGAGAGAGAGGGTGGAGAGAGAGGGTGGGAGAGAGGGTGGGAGAGAGAGAGAGGGTGGAGAGAGAGGGTGGGAGAGAGAGAGAGGGTGGGAGAGAGGGTGGGAGAGAGAGAGGGTGGGAGAGAGGGTGGGAGAGAGAGAGAGGGTGGGAGAGAGAGAGAGGGTGGGAGAGAGGGTGGGAGAGAGAGAGAGGGTGGGAGAGAGAGGGTGGGAGAGAGAGAGAGGGTGGAGAGAGAGGGTGGGAGAGAGGGTGGGAGAGAGAGAGAGGGTGGGAGAGAGGGTGGGAGAGAGAGAGAGGGTGGGAGAGAGGGTGGGAGAGAGAGAGAGGGTGGGAGAGAGAGGGTGGAGAGAGAGGGTGGGAGAGAGGGTGGGAGAGAGAGAGAGGGTGGGAGAGAGGGTGGAGAGAGGGTGGGAGAGAGAGAGAGGGTGGAGAGAGAGGGTGGGAGAGAGAGGGTGGAGAGAGGGTGGGAGAGAGGGTGGGAGAGAGAGAGGGTGGAGAGAGAGAGAGGGTGGGAGAGAGGGTGGGAGAGAGAGAGAGGGTGGGAGAGAGGGTGGAGAGAGAGAGGGTGGGAGAGAGAGAGGGTGGAGAGAGAGAGGGTGGGAGAGAGAGGGTGGGAGAGAGAGAGGGTGGGAGAGAGAGGGTGGGAGAGAGGGTGGAGAGAGGGTGGGAGAGAGAGAGAGGGTGGAGAGAGGGTGGGAGAGAGAGAGGGTGGGAGAGAGGGTGGGAGAGAGAGAGGGTGGGAGAGAGGGTGGGAGAGAGAGAGAGGGTGGGAGAGAGGGTGGAGAGAGAGAGAGGGTGGGAGAGAGGGTGGAGAGAGAGAGAGGGTGGGAGAGAGGGTGGGAGAGAGGGTGGGAGAGAGGGTGGGAGAGAGGGTGGAGAGAGGGTGGGAGAGAGGGTGGGAGAGAGAGGGTGGGAGAGAGAGGGTGGGAGAGAGAGGGTGGGAGAGAGGGTGGGAGAGAGAGGGTGGAGAGAGAGGGTGGGAGAGAGGGGTGGGAGAGGGTGGGAGAGAGGGTGGGAGAGAGGGTGGGAGAGAGGGTGGGAGAGAGGGTGGGAGAGAGGGTGGGAGAGAGAGAGGTTGGAGAGAGGGTGGGAGAGAGAGGGTGGAGAGAGGGTGGGAGAGAGAGGGTGGGAGAGAGGGTGGGAGAGAGAGGGTGGGAGAGAGAGAGGGTGGGAGAGAGGGTGGGAGAGAGGGTGGGAGAGAGGGTGGGAGAGAGAGGGTGGAGAGAGGGTGGGAGAGAGAGGGTGGGAGAGAGGGTGGGAGAGGAGGGTGGGAGAGAGAGGGTGGGAGAGAGGGTGGGAGAGAGAGGGTGGGAGAGAGAGGGTGGGAGAGAGGGGTGGGAGAGAGGGTGGGAGAGAGAGAGGGTGGAGAGAGGGTGGGAGAGAGGGTGGGAGAGAGGGTGGGAGAGAGAGAGAGGGTGGGAGAGAGGGTGGGAGAGAGAGGGTGGGAGAGAGGGGTGGGAGAGAGGGTGGGAGAGAGAGAGAGGGTGGGAGAGGGTGGGAGAGAGGGTGGGAGAGAGAGAGGGTGGGAGAGAGGGTGGGAGAGAGAGAGGGTGGGAGAGAGGGTGGGAGAGAGAGAGAGGGTGGGAGAGAGGGTGGGAGAGAGAGAGAGGGTGGGAGAGAGGGGGAGGAGAGAGAGGGTGGGAGAGAGGGTGGGAGAGAGAGAGAGGGTGGGAGAGAGGGTGGAGAGAGGGTGGAGAGAGGGTGGGAGAGAGAGGGTGGGAGAGAGAGGGTGGGAGAGAGGGGTGGAGAGGGGTGGGAGAGAGGGTGGAGAGAGAGGGTGGGAGAGAGGGGGTGGGAGAGAGAGGGTGGGAGAGAGAGGGTGGGAGAGAGAGGGTGGGAGAGAGGGTGGGAGAGAGAGGGTGGGATAGAGAGAGGGAGAGAGAGAGGGAGAGAGAGAGGGAGAGAGAGAGAGAGAGGGAGAGAGAGAGAGGGTGGGAGAGAGAGGGAGAGAGAGAGGGAGAGAGAGAGGGTGGGAGAGAGGGAGAGAGAGAGGGTGGAGAGAGGGTGGGAGAGAGAGAGAGGGTGGGAGAGGGTGGGAGAGAGGGTGGAGAGAGAGAGAGGGTGGGAGAGGGTGGGAGAGAGAGGGTGGGAGAGAGGGTGGGAGAGAGGGTGGGAGAGAGGGTGGGAGAGAGGGTGGGAGAGAGGGTGGAGAGAGGAGAGGGTGGGAGAGAGGGTGGGAGAGAGGGAGAGGGTGGGAGAGAGGGTGGGAGAGAGGGAGAGGGTGGGAGAGAGGGTGGAGAGAGGGTGGAGAGAGGGTGGGAGAGAGGTGGGAGAGAGAGAGAGGGTGGGAGAGAGGGTGGGAGAGAGAGAGGGTGGAGAGAGGGTGGGAGAGAGAGGGTGGGAGAGAGGGTGGGAGAGAGGGAGAGGGTGGGAGAGAGGGTGGGAGAGAGGGAGAGGGTGGGAGAGAGGGTGGGAGAGAGGGTGGGAGAGAGAGGGTGGGAGAGAGGGTGGGAGAGAGGGTGGAGAGAGGGTGGAGAGAGGGTGGGAGAGAGGGTGGGAGAGAGGGTGGGAGAGAGAGAGAGGGTGGGAGAGAGGGTGGGAGAGAGGGTGGGAGAGAGGAGAGGGTGGGAGAGAGGGTGGGAGAGAGGGTGGGAGAGAGGGTGGGAGAGAGAGAGGGTGGAGAGAGGGTGGAGAGAGGGTGGGAGAGAGAGAGAGGGTGGGAGAGAGGGTGGGAGAGAGGGTGGAGAGAGAGAGGGTGGGAGAGAGGGTGGGAGAGAGGGAGAGGGTGGGAGAGAGGGTGGGAGAGAGGGAGAGGGTGGAGAGAGGGTGGGAGAGAGGGAGAGGGTGGGAGAGAGGGTGGGAGAGAGGAGAGGGTGGAGAGGGTGGGAGAGAGGGAGAGGGTGGGAGAGAGGGTGGGAGAGAGGGAGAGGGTGGGAGAGAGGGTGGGAGAGGGGAGAGAGGGAGAGGGTGGGAGAGAGGGTGGGAGAGAGGAGAGGGTGGGAGAGAGGGGGAGGAGAGAGGGTGGAGAGAGGGTGGGAGAGAGAGAGAGGGTGGGAGAGGGTGGAGAGGAGAGAGGGTGGGAGAGAGGGTGGGAGAGAGGGAGAGGGTGGGAGAGGGAGAGGGTGGGAGAGAGGGTGGAGAGAGGGAGAGGTGGGAGAGAGGGTGGGAGAGAGGGTGGGAGAGGGTGGGAGAGAGGGAGAGGGTGGGAGAGGGGAGGGTGGGAGAGGGTGGAGAGAGGGAGAGGGTGGGAGAGGGAGAGGGTGGGAGAGAGGGAGAGGGTGGGAGAGGGTGGGAGAGAGGGAGAGGGTGGGAGAGAGGGAGAGGGAGGGAGAGGGTGGGAGAGAGGGAGAGGGTGGGAGAGGGTGGGAGAGAGGGTGGGAGAGAGGGTGGGAGAGGGAGAGGGTGGGAGAGAGGTAGAGGGTGGGAGAGAGGGTGGGAGAGAGGGAGAGGGTGGGAGAGAGGGTGGGAGAGAGGGAGAGGGTGGGAGAGAGGGTGGGAGAGAGGGAGAGGGTGGAGAGAGGGTGGGAGAGAGGGAGAGGGTGGGAGAGAGGGAGAGGGTGGGAGAGGGTGGGAGAGAGGGAGAGGGTGGGAGAGAGGGAGAGGGTGGGAGAGAGGGAGAGGGTGGGAGAGAGGGATAGGTTGGGAGAGAGGGTGGGAGAGAGGGAGAGGGTGGGAGAGAGGGTGGGAGAGAGGGAGAGGGTGGGAGAGAGGGTGGGAGAGAGGGAGAGGGTGGAGAGAGGGTGGGAGAGAGGGAGAGGGTGGGAGAGAGGGAGAGGGTGGGAGAGAGGGTGGGAGAGAGGGAGAGGGTGGAGAGAGGGTGGGAGAGAGGGAGAGGGTGGGAGAGAGGGTGGGAGAGAGGGAGAGGGTGGGAGAGAGGGTGGGAGAGAGGGAGAGGGTGGGAGAGAGGGTGGGAGAGAGGGAGAGGGTGGGAGAGAGGGAGAGGGTGGGAGAGAGGGTGGGAGAGAGGGAGAAGGTGGGAGAGAGGGTGGGAGAGAGGGAGAGGGTGGGAGAGAGGGTGGGAGAGAGGGAGAGGGTGGGAGAGAGGGTGGGAGAGAGGGAGAGGGTGGGAGAGAGGGTGGGAGAGAGGGTGGGGGAGAGGGTGGGAGAGAGGGTGGGAGAGAGGGTGGGAGAGAGGGAGAGGTGGGAGAGAGGGTGGGAGAGAGGGAGAGGGTGGGAGAGAGGGTGGGAGAGAGGGAGAGGGTGGGAGAGAGGGTGGGAGAGAGGGAGAGGGTGGGAGAGAGGGTGGGAGAGAGGGAGAGGGTGGGAGAGAGGGTGGGAGAGAGGGAGAGGGTGGAGAGAGGGTGGGAGAGGGAGAGAGGGTGGGAGAGAGGGAGAGGGTGGGAGAGAGAGAGGGAGAGAGAGAGGGTGGGAGAGGGAGAGAGGGTGGGAGAGAGGGTGGGAGAGAGGGAGAGGGTGGGAGAGAGGGTGGGAGAGGGAGAGAGGGTGGGAGAGGGAGAGAGGGTGGGAGAGAGGGAGAGGGTGGGAGAGAGAGAGGGAGAGAGAGAGGGTGGGAGAGAGGGAGAGGTTGGGAGAGAGGGTGGGAGAGAGGGAGAGGGTGGGAGAGAGGGTGGGAGAGAGGGAGAGGGTTGGAGAGAGGGTGGGAGAGAGGGAGAGGGTGGGAGAGAGGGTTTGGGTGAGAGGGTGGGAGAGGGAGAGAGGGTGGGAGAGGGAGAGAGGGTGGGAGAGAGGGAGAGGGTGGGAGAGAGAGAGGGAGAGAGAGAGGGTGGGAGAGAGGGAGAGGGTGGGAGAGAGAGAGGGAGAGAGGGAGAGGGTGGGAGAGAGAGAGGGAGAGGGAGAGGGTGGGAGAGATTGAGAGGGTGGGAGAGAGAGAGGGTGGGAGAGAGAGACAGAGAGAGACAGAGAGACGGATAAAGAGAGACGGAGAGAGAGAGACTAAGGCTGGGGCCATAGAGGGGTGAGCAGTTCGGAACCGCGCTGACGCTGAGGCTCGCCTGCTGAAATCTGCGCGATTTCATGCCCATGCAGGCGAGCCAGCGGGCGCGATCGGGAGACGGGGGGAGACTGACGGAGGCGGGGCAGTGACGTCGCTGGGCCAATCCCAAGCGACGCACGCGCCGTGACGTTGACGCTGCTCCGCGCTGATTGGATGTTTTCAGCCGACAGTGCTCTGAAAAACAGTTTTGCTGTCGGCTGAAAAATCCAGCGCCTCAGCACGCCTGCGGACGCTCGCGTGAGCCCCCTCTCAAGGCATCCTCATTGAGGATGCAGGGGCTCAGCGCGGAGCGTCCGCACGGCTCAGCGCGGCCTGTCCTTCTATGGACTCGGCCAGAGAGCCAGAGAGAGAGAGACATAGAAAAAGAGAGAGACATAGAAAAAGAGAGACACACAGAAAAAGAGAGACACACAGAAAAAGAGAGACACACAGAAAAAGAGAGACACACAGAAAAAGAGAGACACACAGAAAAAGAGAGACACACAGAAAAAGAGAGACACACAGAAAAAGAGAGACACACAGAAAAAGAGAGACACACAGAAAAAGAGAGACACACAGAAAAAGAGAGACACACAGAAAAAGAGAGACACACAGAAAAAGAGAGACACAGAAAAAGAGAGACACACAGAAAAAGAGAGACAGAGAGAGAGAATGTGAGACAAAGACAGAGAGAGTGCGAGGGCGAGAATGCGATGGCGAGGGCGAGACAGGGAGAAGGCGAGGGCGACACAGGGAGGGGGTGGCACTCACAGACACACACACTCACAGACACGCAGAGACACACTCACGCAGAGACACACACGCAGAGACACACTCACGCAGAGACACACTCACGCAGAGACACACTCACGCAGAGACACACTCACGCAGAGACACGCAGAGACACACACGCAGAGACACACACGCAGAGACACACTCACGCAGAGACACACTCACGCAGAGACACACTCACGCAGAGACACACTCACGCAGAGACACACTCACGCAGAGACACGCAGAGACACACTCACGCAGAGACACACACGCAGAGACACACTCACGCAGAGACACACTCACGCAGAGACACACTCACGCAGAGACACACTCACGCAGAGACACGCAGAGACACACACGCAGAGACACACACGCAGAGACACACTCACGCAGAGACACACTCACGCAGAGACACACTCACGCAGAGACACACTCACGCAGAGACACACTCACGCAGAGACACGCAGAGACACACTCACGCAGAGACACACTCACGCAGAGACACACTCACTCAGAGAAACACACTCACTCAGAGAAACACACTCACTCTGACACACACACACACACAGACACACAGACACACACACACACACAGACACACACACACAGACACACACACACACAGGCACACTCACTCACGCAGAGACACACACGCAGAGACACTCATGCAGAGACACACTCAGAGACACACTCAGAGACACACTCAGAGACACACTCACTCAGAACACTCAGAGACACACACTCGCTCTGACACACACACACACACACACACACACACACACACACACAGACACACACACACAGGCACGCACACACACACAGGCACACACACTCACTTACAGACACACTCACTCAGACACACTCACTCACAGACACTCACTCACAGACACTCACTCACAGACACTCACACAGACACTCACACAGACACTCACCGGGTCGCAGGCCCCTCCGCACGGCAGCAGGCCCCTCCTTAAGGCAGCAGGCCCCTCCGCACGGCAGCAGGCCCCTCCTTAAGGCAGCAGGCCCCTCCGCACGGCAGCAGGCCCCTCCCCCCCCAAGCACGCTCCCCGAACACCAAGCGGGGATCGGGGGCAGGTGATTAGGGGGAGATCATGCGCAGGAGGCGCGCACGGGGGAAGCTGGGTTGGCGCTTCCCCCTCCGTCCCACGTGGGTTGCGCGCGGGGCTTGCTTTGGGCTTCCCCCTCCGTCCCACGTGGGTTGCGCGCGGGGCTTGCTTTGGGCTTCCCCCTCCGTCCCACGTGGGTTGCGTGCGGGGCTTGCTTTGGGCTTCCCCCTCCGTCCCACGTAGGGAGCGGAGGGGGGAGGGAGCGGAGGGGGCTAGATTGCGCGCGGCGCTTGTTTTGGGCTTCCCCCTCCGTCCCACGTGGGGAGCGGGGGGGGGGGGGGGGTGAGGGTGCGGGGGATTCTGGGTTGCTGGGGGGGGGCAGGCAGCGGGCCCACAGGCAGCACAGAGGGCCCACAGGCAGCACAGAGGGCCCACAGGCAGCACAGAGGGCAGGACACCCTGCTTGCTCTGTGCATGCGCGCCGGGACCAAGGAAATCGCCGCCATTTTTTTTTTTTACTTTTTTTTAAAATGTAATGAACAGGCACCCGGCCGGGCTCCCCCTGACTCACGGGAGGAGATCAGGGGAAGGAGCTCTTCCCCGCGTTAACCCAATCAGGGAGGGAGATTATTTATTTATTAAGCACGGCTCGCCAGCGGCCTAAATCCACTCGCAACGGGCGAATGGTTATCATTATTTGTCGAGCACTGTATATATATATATATATATATAGTGTTCGACAAATCACCCAAAAAATCTACTCGCCACCTAGCCCCGCCCCCAGCCTGCCATTAGTCCCGCCCATAGCCCCACCCCCACTTTAAAAAAAGGCGTAAATTGCTACTAAGAAGCGAGTGTGTGACTAGTCGGGTGGGTGAGTGTGTGAGTAGGGGGTGAGTGTGTGAGTAGGGGATGGGAGGGTGACTAGGCGAGAGGGTGACTGGGTGGGAGGGTAAGAGGGTGGGAGGGTGACTGGGTGGGAGGGAGACTGGGTGGGAGGGAGACTGGGTGGGAGGGAGACTGGGTGGGAGGGAGACTGAGTGGGAGGGAGACTGGGTGGGAGGGAGGGTGACTGGGTGGGAGGGGGGTGGGAGGGTGACTGGGTGGGAGGGAGGGTGACTGGGTGGGAGGGAGGGTGACTGGGTGGAAGGGAGGGTGGGAGGGTGACTGGGTGGGAGGGAGGGTGACTGGGTGGGAGGGAGGGTGACTGGGTGGGAGGGAGGGTGGGAGGGTGACTGGGTGGGTTGACTGGGTGGGAGGGAGGGAGGGTGACTTGACTGGGTGGGTGGGAGGGTGACTGGGTGGGTGGGAGGGTGACTGGGTGGGTGGGAGGGTGACTGGGTGGGAGGGAGGGTGGGAGGGTGACTGGGTGGGAGGGTGACTGGGTGGGAGGGTGACTGGGTGGGAGGGAGGGTGGGAGGGTGACTGGGTGGGAGGGAGGGTGGGAGGGTGACTGGGTTAGGGTGACTGGGTGGGAGGGAGGGTGTGAGGGTGACTTGACTGGGTGGGAGGGAGGGTGACTGGGTGGGAGCGTGACTGGGTGGGAGGGTGACTGGGTGGGAGGGAGGGAGGGTGACTGGGTGGGAGGGTAGCTGGGTGGGAGGGAGGGTGGGAGGGTAGCTGGGTGGGAGGGAGGGTGGGAGGGTGACTGGGCGGGAGGGTGACTGAGTGGGAGGGTGACTGGGTGGGAGGGTGAGTAGGTGAGAGGGTGGGGGGTGACTGGGTGAGTAGGTGAGAGGGTGGGGGGGTGACTGGATGAGTAGGTGGGAGGGTGAGTAGGCAGGAGGGTGAGTAGGTGAGAGGGTGACTGGGTGGGAGGGTGAGTAGGTGAGAGGGTGGGTGGGTGACTGGGTGAGTAGGTGAGAGGGTGGGGGGTGACTGGGTGAGTAGGTGAGAGGGTGGGGTGGGTGACTGGATGAGTAGGTGGGAGGGTGAGTAGGTGAGTAGGTGGGAGGGTGAGTAGGTGAGTAGGTGGGAGGGTGAGTAGGTGGGAGGGTGAGTAGGTGAGTAGGTGGGAGGGTGAGTAGGTGGGAGGGTGAGTAGGTGAGTAGGTGGGAGGGTGAGTAGGTGGGAGGGTGAGTAGGTGGGAGGGTGAGTAGGTGGGAGGGTGAGTAGGTGGGAGGGTGAGTACGTGAGTAGGTGGGAGGGTGAGTAGGTGGGGGGGTGAGTAGGTGGGGGGGTGAGTAGGTGGGGGGTGAGTAGGTGGAGGGGGTGAGTAGGTGGGGGGGGGGGTGAGTAGGTGGGGGGTGAGTAGGTGGAAGGGTGAGTAGGTGGAGGGGTGAGTGGGTGGGGGGGTGAGGGGGTGGGTGGGTGAGTAGGGGTGAGGGGGTGGGTAGGTGGGAGGGAGTGGGGGGGGTGAGTGGGAGGGTGGGTGAGTTGTGGGTGATTGGGCAACTGCAGCGTTACATCAGCGCAGCCCCCCGGGAACCCCCAAGCGAGGCCTCCCAACCCCCACACAGAGACAAGGCCGCGGCCGCCCCAGGGACATCGTGAGGTCTCCCAGCCCCCACACATGAGACAGGGCCGCCCTGAGCCTCACTGCACCAGGAAAGAGCATGTCCCGCCTCCCCCCCAGGGCACACCCGTTACCTGGCCTGGGCCCTCCCCGTAGTGGGACCTGCGGACGCTCTGGTACAACATGATGGGCCCGGCGGCCGATGGCCTGCTTGAGGTGGGGGGCGCGGATGGCCCAATGGGAGAGGGGGGCGGATGGCCCGATGGCCCGATGGGCGCGGATGGCCCGATGGGAGGGGGGCGCGGATGGCCCATTGGGAGGGGGGGGGGGCGGATGGCCCGATGGCGGGTGGGGGGCGACAGATGGCCCTGCAGGGGCCAGTGGCAGACAGAGGCGCGGAAGGGGCTGGCTGCCGGAAGGGGGAGGAGTGAAAGCGCGGATGAGAGGGAATGTATTGCTCGGAGGAGGGAGGGCACTGCTCAGAGAGCCGGAGGCTGGGTAATCTCCCCCAACAACATGAACCCGCCTCTGGCTTTTTTTTTTTTTTTGTCCAGTGCGAGCGGGGGAAATTTAAAAAACACGTGTATAGCATTATCGAACACTGTATATATATATATGTATATATATGTAAATACAACTGTATGCTCATCTGCATGTCTTAGGCAGGTCTGCAACCCCGCCTTTCACCATTATCACACAGCACACAGCACTTCCACTGCAGCAAGGGATTCTGGGGAATGACATGTAAATGAGCACACAGTGCCACTTTTTGCTTCAAAAAACATTTTTAACATGGTTTCCTATAGGCTTAAGCTTGCTGTATGGTCACAGCTTTGAGCACAGCCAGGGTTAAGGTGCATACCCAGAAAACCCACCCACAGACAGCTTTTTTTTTTTTTTTTTTTTTCCTCCCGAGAGGGTACACCCTCTCGCTCATCGGATCCCAGTCCACTTCAGTGGATAGGGAGCTTGCCCTTGGACTGTCCAACCGAAGTCAGACCCGCCCTCAGTGCCCAGTTTCCCTGGAGGTTTCAGCCCGAAAGCCTAGGTCTCCAGGGACATTGATGCCTTCCTCCGTTAGGATTCAGGACATCCGTCTCTTCCTCCCTCTGGCCCGAGGCCCGCAAGGGAGTTCACATCATATCCCCTCTTTCGAGGGTTGTGCGGGTGCACCCCAGCCCCGAAGGGCTGGTTGTTCGAATACCATCCTCCCTTAGCCCGAAGGCTCAGGGGTTCTGTGGTCCGGGGCCTGGACACCACCTCTCAACGAGCTAGAGGGCCAAATGCTTGCCACAGACCTTTCCTACTGGAGCCCCATGTAGGATAGTACTGCATTTGGTCATAGCTGTGCAGGTCGAGAGGAGCACTCATCTCGCCTTGATCTTAGCCAAAAGGCCGAGACTGCAGCTTTTTTGTTTTGAAAATTCTTTTATAATGCAGCGAATCTTTACAACAAGATTATAACAGTACATAAATCATTTTCCAAACGGAAAAAAAACCGCGACGTTAACAACGGCGCAGTGCATATCCCACACAACTCACATACATTTTTATTAATGGTTTCCCCAAAAGTAAAAAAACTGTGACGAACACGGCGGTGCAGTGCATTTATACGTATGCACCGCACCACAGACATGACATATCATACTCACATTATCTCTAACTTTATTGCACAGAAAAACTTTTGGGGGGGGGGGTGGGGAGGGGGGTGTTTAGTCCTCCTCCTCAGGGCCGTCAAAGATGGAATAGTCCTTGAGCAGGCTGTGGAGCAGCCTGCGACAGTCCTGTACCGACATCCTCTTCTTCCCCTTGATCCAACGTTCCCTGGCGAATAGTAAAATGTCCTTGAAACAGCACATTAGATGCCAACCGGCTTCGATTGCGTCCTCTGTGTGTGTTCCTGTGAAAAGTCCGTGGAACACCGAGTAGTACGTGACGCACTTACTCGGTATACAGTCCTTTAAGTCAGTGTCCAGCGCGCGCAGCAAGGCCTGCGCAAAGGGGCAGTTCCAGAAGAGGTGTATGATGCTTTCCTCCACTGGGTTGCACCTGGGGCAGTGCCTCACGAGGCTGAGTTTACTCTGGTACTTGTCCGCATTCACAGGGAGTCCCCCGTGTATGGCCTGCCAAGCAATGTCTTTGTGTTTGTTCATTAGTCTTTTCGATGCTACATTCCTCCACACCGTTCCAAAGGTGTTGGGGTGGAGACCTGGGACCGATTCCATGATGTCTTTAGCCCTGATCATTTTGTAGATGACCTTGGGCTTCCACAGGTCTGGTTTTACTCCCTCCAGATTGTTCTGCCTCACAAACTTCTTCACGTCCTTGTAGAACCAGGGCGTGCGCCAGCTGTAAGGGATGGAGCTGTCCCACTTGTCCCACCCCAGTGCTCTCCAGAGCGGCAGGAGTAGGAGGCGGGACATGGAGTAGCCAGAGGAGTCTTTGTCGCAGTCTCTCAGGGTGATCCGCACGCAGTTGCTTACAAAGAAGGCGCGCAGCATAGTGGGGATGTCGGGGATTCCTCTACCCCCCTTGTGCGGCTCTTTGTACATCACCTCGCGCTTTCCCCTCTCAAACTTGGCCCCCCAGACAAAGCGGAACACTGCCATGGAGATCTCCTGGCAGGTTCTGGTCGAAGGCGGGTATGCCTGGGCCACGTACTGCAGGACAGGGAGGATCTCGTTCAGCAGTACCAGCTTTTTCCCCTCAATGGTGAGGGGTCTGAGGCGCCACAATCCGATCTTCTGCTTCATCCTGTTCAGCCTCTCGTTCCAGCTCTTCAGGGCAGCGGCCTCGCTCCCCACACCAAACCAGACTCCAAGGATTTGAATGAGGCTTGCTCTGATGGGGAAGGGGAGGGGGTCGGCAGTCAGGTTCCAAAGCCCAAATAGCTTGGTCTCTGACTTCCCGCAGTTGACTTTTGCTCCTGAAGCTTTCCCGAAATCCTCGCACGTCTGGACCAGCGTCTTCACCGACCGGCTATCTGCGCAGAAGATGGTGACGTCATCCATGTAGAACGAGCACTTCACTTCGCGTCTCTGGGGTCCTGGCACGACGATCCCTCTGATCTCTGCGTCTCGTCTGATGCACTGGGCGAAGAGCTCTATACAACAGACAAAAAGGAGAGGTGAAAGAGGGCAGCCCTGCCTAACCCCTGAGAGGACAGAGAAGGGGTTAGTCTTCCATCCGTTCACGATTGCCACACTGCAAATGTCAAGGTACATCAGGTTAACATAAGAACAGAACATCTCCCCCATCCCATACTCACGCAGCACCCTGCCCATGAAATCATGGGAGACACGGTCGAAGGCCTTCTCCTGATCAAGGGTGACCAGGGCCGCGTGTACACGGCGGTCTTTGATGTAGTGGACTGCGTCTCTGATTAGGGCGAGGCTGTCTGCGATCCTGCGTCCGGGGATGCCACACGTCTGGTCTGGGTGGATGATCTGGCTGATGACCTTCTTCAGTCTGTTCGCTAGGACTTTTGCTAGGATCTTGTAGTCCGCGTTCAGGAGCGAGATGGGATGCCAGTTCTTGAGGTCGCACCTCTCCCCCTTCTGTTTGTACAAGAGCGTCAGCATTCCTTCCCTCAGCGTTGGGGGCATCCTACCTTCTGCTTCCAGTTCCCTGTAAAGCTCGAGCAGGTCCGGGCCGATCAGGTCCCACAGCTTCGTGTATAACTCAGCTGGGATACCATCTCTGCCCGGCGTCCTACCCGTCTTAAAGGATTTGGTTGCAGCGTGGAGCTCCTCCAGCGTCAGGGGGGCGTTCATGGCTGCTTTTCCTGCCGGGTCGATGGTGTTTGTAATCCCTGACAGGAATTTGTCAGCCTGGTCTCGGTCTGATGCTTTTGGGGAGTAGAGGTCTTCATAGAAATCTTTCACGACTCCCATGACTTCCTCCTTCCCCTGCTGCACGTTGCCATCTTTGTCTCGCAGCTCCCTTAGGGGCATGTGGGCAGAGTGGAGTTTCTTGAAGAAGAAGGCATTGCATTTCTCCCCCCTCTCAAGGTTCTCCACCTTGGAACGGAAGATGATTCGTCTGGATTCCTCCTCAAAGTGCTTTTGCAGGCTCTCCTTGGTTTCCTCCAGGTCGTCATCCATGTTCCATCCGCAGCGTTTGAGGTCATGCAGGGACTGCAGCTTGCGCTGCAGGCCCTCGAACTCCCCCTTCCTCTCACACGCCAGGCATCTGCCCTTTGCCTGCAGGAAGCAGCGGATCCTTATCTTCGTGAATTCCCACCACTCTGCAGTGCTGGGGAAACAGGCCTTTTCTTCTTTCCATGCTGTGTATGCTGTTCTCAGCTCCTCCATGATCTCCTCCCTTTCCAGCAGTGCGCAGTTCAGCTTCCAGGATCCTGGCCCTGGGGGGAAACCTCCTCCCAGGCGCCCCTGGAGATGAATGGCTCTGTGGTCAGAGAAATGTACTGCGACCATGGAGTGCTGTCTGTGCTGTACCTGCTTGGTGGTGAACAGGAAGTCAATCCGAGAACGCACGGAACCATTTGGGTGGCACCAAGAGTAGTTTGCGGCACCTGCTCCCATAGATCCCACTGCGTCCTTCAGGGATGCCTCCCCAATCATCGCCATGAGTAGCCTGGACGTCACATCTATCTTTGCTGATTTGCTGGGGGGCACGCGCCCCCCCACCTCAATCGTGCAGTTGAAATCCCCACCCATCACCACTGCCCTTGGGGTTGCGAGCCAAGGGCGAAGGTGCTGGAAAAGTTCCAAGCGCTCATTTCTCCGGGGGGCGGCGTACACATTGATGAGCCTAATCGGCTCCCCTGCCCACGAACCGTCTACGACCAGTAGTCTGCCGCAGACGAGTTCATGGACAGAATCAACAGTGAAACATCCCCCCCGGATCAAAATGGCTACACCCGCGTTCCTGCACCCATTCCCCCCAGACCAGTAGGAGGGGGCGTGAGACCACTGCCCGCTCAGGTGCCTGTAGGACCGAGAAAAAGGTAAGGCACATTCCTGTAGCATATACACATCACATTTCTGTAAAGAAAGGAATGTTAGTACTCTGGCACGTCTCATCCGCTCTCCTATGCTCCTTACGTTAATGGAGAAAATGTTAAAAGACGCCATTAGTTGGGGATAAAGGGTTGGACAGACATGCAGTGATACTAGTTACCATCCTCGCTGGTGTGGGTGGTCTTGTTGATCTCCTCGCACAGCTGGACTAGCAGATCCATGGTTTGCCCAAGGTTGTCATGGAGGAGGAGGGTCTCTGCTGCCTCTCGCCCCTCTCTTATGAGCTCTTCCACGGTCACCAGTGTCTCGCTAGGTGGCTGTTTTAGAATGGCCGCCTGCTCCTCTGCAATGGCTGCCTCCTCCATCTCTGCTTCCTCCTCCTCCAGGTCGCTTTCAAGGTCACTGTCAGCATCGCTGGAAGTGGGTGAGTCGCCGATTTGCATTTGGGCTCTCTTCTGCTCCAGCCCCTGGTGCGGGCTATCCGTCTCAGGGGCTCTCCTCTTTATTCCCTGCTTCTCCGTTCCGGTCTGGGCTATGGGGGCGGTATCTGTAGCAAGGGAGGAAGAGGGAGGGGGTGCAACAGCCTCGGGGCTGGGGAGAGGTGTTACAGAGGGAGGGGCTGCAGCCTCATGGAGCGTGGGGGGGGCTGCAGTGGAGGGTTGGGAGGAGGGGGCAAGGGGTGGTGGGTGGGCGGGGAGGGTTGGGGTAGGGGGGAGGGTGGGGGTTGCAGCAGCAGTGGGTGTGGGAGGGAGTGTTGCTGCAGGGGTGAGGGTGGGAAGGGGTGGGGTGGGGGCTGCTACTGAAGGGGCAGCGGGCTCAGGAGCCGCAGCGGGCGCTGCTTGGGTGGCCTCCTTTTCCCTTTGCTCCTTCTGATACTTACCCCCTTGTGCCTTTACGGGTTGGTTTGCAGGGGGCTTCTTGGCTGCCTTCTGGGTTGCTGTCAGGGGCGCGCCCGGTGTTGCGCCTTTCGCCGCGGCCTCTGCGTAGCTCCTGACCCTCAGCTGGCAGTCCCGGAACATGTGGGTTGTCTCTCCGCACAGGTCGCAGGTTTTCTGGTGGGGACAATCCTTTGTTTCGTGTCCGGTGTTCTTGCAGTTTCTGCCGGCTTTCAGGGTGCACTGTTTCCACTGATGCCCCAGGTTCCCGCAATTACCGCAGGTCTGGGGCTGGTCAGGGTAAAAGATCCTCCCTGAGCTGCCCGCAAGTGAAAAACTGGGAGGGAGGTGGTGCAGCCGATCTGCCGCTTCTGGATTTGGCCACAAGCGAACTACCATGCTCCACTTTCCCACCCAGTACCCCAACTTGTCCTTATCCTGCTCGGCTCCTTCACCACGGTGCAAGAGCGCCGCAGAAAGGTAGCAATATCCTTTCCAGGGATATGGGGGTTCCTCACCGTCACAGTGATCTTCTTCTCGTCCCTCTGGATAGGGCAGTTCACGTCGAACTCTGAGAAGGGGACCTCCTGTTTCAGGGTCTGGAAAGCCTCCCAGTACCTCCTGCAGACTCCCGCTGTGGTGAAGGTGACGAAAAACAGGCCACCCCTGAGGTCCTGGATGCTCAGGATCTCGTCCGGAGGAAAGCCTGCTTTGCTCACCAGCTCCTTGGCAAAGGTCTCAGCGTCCAATAGAGGGCGCTTTCCGTCGACCTCCCTCAGCTGCATCACCACCGTCTGCCTCATCCAGGGTTCCAGGCGGGGATCCTCCTGTTGCTGCTGCTCCCAGCTCCAGGGTTGGAGCTGGGGCCGCCGCTGCTGGTGCTGGCAGTGGGGGTGAGGCCGCTGGGGGTGGCAACGTCGCCTGAGCCGCTGGAGCTGGTTGCCGCTGGGCCTCCTCCGTCCGTCTCCTGGCTGCTGGGGACCGTCTCCGGGTGTGCCGTGTGCTTCTCCTTCTTCATCTTCTTCTTCTTCTCCTTGTGCAGGGTGGTCCCGGCGGGCTCCATGGCAACCTCCATCCTCTTGATCTTAGCCAAAAACCCACCCACAGACAGCTGTTTCGACCCTGATGGATCTCATCAGTGTGGGGTTGGTAAACTGGGTATGCAGAGAAGCTAAAGGATGGGGTTTACCATACTGAGTTAAGTTATGGTGAGTAAAAAAAGTGAAAAAAACCCTCCACAGCAAAGCAAATATGCAAATGTAAATACAACGGTATGCTCATCTGCATGTCTTAGGCAGGTCTGCAACCCCGCCTTTCACCATTATCACCCAGCACACAGCACTTCCACTGCAGCAAGGGATTCAGGGGAATGACATGCAAATGAGCACACAGTGCCACTTTTTGCTTCAAAAACCATTTTTAACATGTGTGCTCATTTGCATGTCAAATAAGGGTTTATACCTCTTTTAAATTGACTGATTTGGCTAAAAGTGTGGTTTATATTTTTTACTGCGCTAACATATTGTTGAGATTTGCGCTGTTTGTATCTTGTTTTATATATATATATATATATATATATATATATATATATATATATATACTAGCTGAGAGACCCGGCGTTGCCCGTGAGTTAAATTTCCCACTAGGAGGGGGGGGCGGACACAGTGGACAGGAGGGTGGGGGGGACAGTGGACAGGAGGGTGGGGGGGACAGTGGACAGGAGGGGGGGGCAGTGGACAGGACAGGCACCCGGCCGGGCTTAAAATTTCCAGCTACCTCCTGTCCCACACACACACAGTGTCACACACACACACACACACACACACACACACACACACACACACACACACACACACACACACACACACACACACACACACACACACACACACACACACACACACACACACACACACACACACAGTGACACACACACACACACACACAGTGACACACACACACACACAGTAACACACACACACACACACAGTAACACACACACACACACACACACACACACACACACACACACACACACACACACACACACACACACACACACACACACACACACACATAGTAACACACACACACAGTGAGACACACACACAGTGAGACACACACACACTCACACTCTCCCATACACACACTTACACTCACACACACACAGTGGACAGGAGGAGGGGGGGGGGGGTAGGGAGAGTGGAAGTCCGGCGATCCGAACATGCGGCTCCCCACCTCCCGCCAGCCGTGACTGCGCACCACCACCGCACCCCCCCGCGCCCATCTCCCTCCCCACGCGGGCAAGCAAGGGAGCGCCGTGGGGAAGGGGATCAGAGGGAAGGGCATGTCCTGCGTGGCCGCCACTGCCCTGTCCCCCCCCCCCCTGGGCATGTCCCGCAGCGTGCGGCAGCTCACTGCGGGTGGGGGGGGTTGTTGTTGCGCTCACCTCGGTTGGGAGCGAGGGGGGAGGAGTCTGAGGTTGGCGGCTGGGGCAGGAGGGCCGCGCCGCACTTCCCCTCCGTCTGGGAGCCGGTTGGGAGCGAGGGGGGAGGAGCTTGAAGTTGGCGGCTGGGGGCAGGTGGGTCGTGAGGGTGAGTGTGATGGGGGGGAGAAGACAGAGAGTGTGTGAGTGTGTGTGTGTGTGTCTCTCTGCGGGTGAGGAGAAGATAGTGGCAGTTGGGTGACGTCATAGAGGCACCAATCTGATTGGCCAGAGGCTGAGGACCAATCAGATTCGCCGCATCTAGCACCAGACATACAAGAATCAGTTTTAATATATACAAGCTGATATACCCGGCGTTGCCCGTGATGTAATGTTCTGCCTCCCCCATCCTCCCTCTCAACTCTCTTCCCCCCCTCTTCACAGCTGTTCAGGCTTCCCCCCCCTCTCTCCTGACTCCCTCTCTCCTGACTCCCTCTCTCCTGACTCCCTCTCTCCCCCCCCCGCTCTCCTGACTCCCTCTCTCCCCCCTCTCTCCTGACTGAATACCACCCCCAGCCTGTCCGCTGTGCGTCGCCATCTTACCGGGGGCAGCTGCAGGAGGAAGAGGGTCCTTCCGGAGGCTGCCTGCCCACTGCCTGTCCCCCTGCCGGGAAGGCAGGGAAGTGAGCGTTGGCGGCTGGGGCAGGAGGGCCGCGCTTCCCCTCCGCCCGGGAGCCGGTGGGGGAGAGGGAGAGAGAATTGGGTGACGTCATAGAGCCGGGTGACGTCATAGAGCCACCAATCTGATTGGCCAGAGGCTGATGACCAATCAGATTCACCGCAGCTAGTACCAACCTTTCGATTTTATATATTAAGATAGATATGTATATGTATGTGTGTGTGTGTGTGTATGTATAGGTATGTATATGTATATATTGTATAAGACAAAATACAAAAGGCGCAAATCAGTGACAACAGGTGGTTAAATGTCTAACACCTGTGGGGTAAATATGTAGAATATCCTTAGAAGAATCCAGGACGAGATATGATCTATAAAAGAGAAAAATGCCAATATAGTGAAGTACATTTTATCATATAAATAAAGCGCAAGAAAAGTGGCTACTTACAATCCTGACATCACCAGCCTCTCTGCTGCAGTCACAGAAAGGATGTTATCCTTACATGCCTATTTATTTCAGCTACATTGTAAGTAGCCACTTTTCTTGCGCTTTATTTATATGATAAAACGTACTTCACTATATTGGCATTTTTCTCTTTTATAGATCATATCTCGTCCTGGATTCTTTATAAGGATATTCTATATAATATATATATATATATATATATATATATATATATATACAGGCATACCCCGCATTAACGTACGCAATGGGACCGGAGCATGTATGTAAAGTGAAAATGTACTTAAAGTGAAGCGCTACCTTTTCCCACTTATTGATGCATGTACTGTACTGCAATCGTCATATACGTGCATAACTGATGTAAATAACGCATGTGTAACAGGCTCTATAGTCTCCCTGCTTGTGCACAGCTTCGGTACAGGTAGGGAGCCTGTATTGCTGTTCACGACGTGATGACAGACGCATGCATGAGCTGCCGTTTGCCTATTGGGCGATATGTACTTACTCGCGAGTGTACTTAAAGTGAGTGTACTTAAAGCGAGGTATGCCTGTATATTGTATTTGTGTCAAAAGGAGTGCTACTGGCCGTGGGCCCAATGTATACAACAAAAGACAGAAATACCCAATGCTACATCCAATGTGACGGACAATACTTCGTAAAATACTTCAATGACACAATGTTCCACTGCATTAAAAAAAAATGCTACAATCAAGACCTTTGTGTTATGCTCTATTTGGGTATTGAACAAGTCCAAATGAATAGGAGCGGTGTGAACAGAACTACTGCACTTTCTCAGAGAGAATCCTTTTTGTATACACTGCATGTGCAGTATGCAGCCTAAAGGACTTAATGTAGAATTTGACATTAATGCCTTTTTAATATAGTTCTGTTACCACTTTTTTGTTCTCCACACTTTACTTTTATGCTGTTTATCCATCTCAATCATTCGTTATCATATGTAATTTGCCTTTTCTTGTGTAGATAGATAATAAAATCACACAGACATAAGGTTTTATGAGATATATTTTTATTAATTAATCAATTGTTAAATAAGATTATTTTATAAATGTTTTCTTTTTTTGCCTCGTTGTCTGTTTGAATTTAAATGTATATGATATACCCATTAGAATACCCTATTCATGTTTTATTTTTAAATCTATTTAAGTCTAAAATTAGTTTTAAGAAGCACACTTGGTTACTATTATTTAAATGTAACTAATGATTTTATTAATGTATTTTAGATAGCATAAACATGTTTTTAAATATGTTTATACTTTTATAAGTAAGCCATTTATATTAATTGTAGGTACAAATTATCCCATTTTTCATTTGTAGAAACCCTTCTAAATATTACATATAATCTCTTCAATATTCATTTTGTTATTATATAAAGTGATACGTTTATTTTCCAATGATGTGCATTGTGATGTCGACTACAATAGTGGATTATTAAAAGGGGGATTACTCTTCAGATCTACCACAGCCCCCGAGGAAGCTCTCTGAGTGAAACGCGTAGGGTGGCAACATGGCTCCAAAGGTGACGTCAGAATCGATTCATAGCAGAGAGAGTTTTGGTGTCGGCTGCAGAACAGCTCCAGGTCTGCGCTCCTAACGCTGGGTCATCGATATGCTGTATTTCAACCTACGTTTGTGAGTTGATTATTACCATTATCAAAGCCCATGTTTCCTTTTATAAAGCAATATTGCACTGTTATTTGCTTTCTTTATTTCTATGTATATGGGAGTTCTTTTTATATTTGGGATTACGTTTGACGGCACAAAATCTGCTCAAAATGTAATGTACAATTTGATTGCCTGATTGTCTCCCTCAACATGTGAGTGAGATATACTACACCCGGTTTTTAACCAGCTGATTTACATCTATACAGTGTTGCACTATATTTGGGGTATTTCTATTCCATATACCCCTGGGATACTTTGTGCTCTGGATCCGGTTTTTCTTTGTACTCACCAAGACGATTGAGAAGGAGTATTGTTTCTACGGAGCTGCACTACTCGCAATGATTGTATTTTTACTATTTTTAGCACGTTTTGCACCTAATAAATGTTTTCACTTTCACTATTTAAAATAACTGGCATTTGCGCTTGAATTTTCTTTGTTCTGTAACAAAATTGTCAACGGCTTTTTTGTCCAAAATCGCAAATTTCTGTTACACGGGCGGACTCTTGCTCTGCACCCTGTATTCTGGTTAAACCAAATATCTCGGGGGAAAATATCTTCAATATGAGCAGATTTTGTTTTCCGACTAGGTCACCTACTGTTGGTAAAATGGGCCGAAAGGTACCTGAAAAAGAGACGAGAGCCAAAATAAAACGAGAAGCAGATAAAATAGCTGATCCAGTTCCACAGTCGGCAAGATAAGGCGTACTTACAAGTGTTATTATCATTTAAAAGGCTGCACATCGTAAATTATTTCTAAAAGTTCTTTAAAGCAGCAAAACGTGAAATACTATATGTTTTTTTTTTTTTTAAATAAATCAGTTCTGTAAGATTAGATAATACTGTAATATCATTATTATTATTATTATTATTATTATTCAACTCTTATTGCCATTTTTAATGAGTTTTAAAGCATCCTCTGATTTCTATAGCAGGTTTTAGCCCACCTCCCCAGCAGTGCCACATCTTTGCAACACTTTCCTGTTTGGACTAATTTGTTGCCAGTGTTCCCAACAGTTTGAGCTGCAAACTGTAACAATAGATAATGTTGCCGTAGTAATATAAGGATACATTGTTGCCGCTGAGTTACACTGACTGAAGCAGCCATTATGTTAGACACACAATCAGGATTTTGACAGATTTATAACAGGAGCATCAAACGATTGCCGGCTTAGGCCGCGCTTATAGTGGCGGCGACGTCAGGCTGCGGTCGCTGGAAAAATCAAATAGATATGACTTCCAGCGATCGCGACCAAGACGTTGTTCCGTCGGGTCGCGCTTGCTATAAGGGCACGCGACGGCGGCAATGCATTTGTTTTGACACAACGTCGCACCGCTGTCGCCGGCACTATAAAGGCAGCCTTAGGTAAGAATGTAGAATTATACATTGTCACACGCTTTACATATACAAATAAGAAAACAAGAAAGGAAAAAAGGGGGGATGTAGTATTGCTGCTTTAAAATCGGGGGGTTTAGTTCCATATTTTGACGACAGTAAAGTATGATCAGCTTGCCCACCAATCCAAGCTAACCCTAGTTCTAGCAGGTACTAACTTCCGATGCTATTCTATTTTTACCCTTTCCTCGGTGCTGAAATTGTCCTGCTTTCCTTGTTTCCATGTTAGGAAGACTATCTGACTTGCAAAGTGAAATGTCATTTACACCGTGCCATTCGCAGATCCCCTGGCCTAGAAGTAGGTCATCCTTCCAAAAATACTAACCTGTGAAGTCTGTTTGCTAAAGTTTCCCGACTGGGAAAGTAGGGCAAAGGCAACACACAGCCGCATTCATCAAAGAAAAGCAATCCCATTGAAAGCAAAGTGAGTTTTATCCTTTGATATTTCTGGTGCAATTCTTTGGCACAGACTTCGGCCCAGTTTTGCAGCTGGGAGACTTTAGTTAATAACCCCCGTATATTATGGGATTTTGAATGATTCGTTTTTTTAGAGACTCATTTCTGGAAGGTTTTTTTGCACCTTTTTCTGGGAGCGGCATTTTTCAATCACAATTTACAGACGTAGCAAACCTTAACGTATTTGGTGATGTGGGCGCTAGCGATCGCGGCACCGGAAGATTAACGCTGCACGGGGTCCCTTTCTTGATCCCTCCTCAGCGCGGTCACCGCAGACACAGTCCCCAGCGCCACAGACTTCTGCTTTTTTTTTGTCCCCGCCGCTGGAGACATCAAGTCTTGCTATATCTGTATGTGGATTTTTGACAATGTTTTCCATTGTTCCCAAAATTGTTTGGAATTTTTCAATGGAAGAGTGGCTAATTTTTTGCCGTGGCTCTGGCTCCGGCCTAATACAGTATGTCCCAGAGAGTGTGCCTGGTACGCTTGCCATTTTTTTTTTCAACTTTTATTGGGTTTTTCATGCATACAATGTATCACAAACAATTGTCTCAGGAATCAACTTTAACCCGTATCTTTTAACAACACCAAACATGTATAGGACACCAACTGAGGGTAACATACAATCCACAAACATGACTCACCAGACGGACGAGACAATATACAGACAGGGAGGAAGGGATAGGTGGTGGTGGGGCGGGGGGGGGGGAGGGGAATAGGTGGCCGCCGCCTTTGTGTCCACAATCTCGAACTCCTGGCTTCTTCCCTATTCACCGGGCTCCTGTCTAACTTCTAATCTAATCGTCCGTCTCTATGTGGTCGCGGACCCTGCACTGTTAAAGGAGAACGCACCTGTATCTATCATTGTAGGATTGCGGAGATGCTTACCCCCGGGATGTCTGTCTGGGCCAGCCAAGGCGTCCAGACTTTTAGGAAATTTGGGCCGGTGTCATTGACCAAACTCGGCAACTGTTCCATCCGGCAGATGTGCCAAATTCTGTTTCTAATTTTGGGGATTACTGGTAAATCCGATTGTTTCCACAGTGCTGCGATCTCACACCTGGTGGCTATTGCAAAATGCGCGATTAATTTGTGCGACGCATTTGACAGACCCTGGATCTGTCTGCCCAATAGGAACAGCCACGGGTCCAGGGGGATCTCCAAACCGAGTATCCTTTGTATCCAATCTCTAATTTGTTCCCAAATCGGGACCACCTTCATGCAAGACCACAGCATGTGTTGTAGATCTGCTATCTCCCCGCACTGCTTTGGGCAGAGCGGGGAGTATCCTTTGATAAATGTAGATAATTTTACTGGGGTGTAGTACCAACACATTAGGACTTTATATGCGTTCTCCTTTAATGTGGTGCAAATTGAACTTTTCGCCGCTGCCTGCAGGATCCTGTCCCATTCCTCGTCCTCTAATGTCTCCCCTAAATCTGTCTCCCACTGTCTGATGTAACTGAGTCTAGTGGTAGTCGGAGTCTCAGGACAGATCACTTCCTTGTACATTCTAGAAGTTAGTCCCCGCGTGTCCGTATCTCTAGAACACAGCTGCTCAAAATTTGTTCTTGCTGGTCTAATTGGGAATTTGTTCTAAAAGTCTCGGATCTGGAGGTATCTAAAGAATTCCTTGTTTGGGATATCCTTTGTCGATTTAATTTGCTCAAAGGTTTTTATATATTTCCTCCCCTCCAAATCCTTTAGTCTTGTGATACCTGCCTGTGCCCAAATTAGCAGATTACTTCTATTCATTCCTGGAGCGAAGTCCGTGTTGCCGACTATCGGGGTCATTAGGGAGTGTTTGGAAGTGAGGTCACAACTATTTTTAGTAGCCTCCCAGACCTTCAAGGAATTGGCCTGGAGCGGCACCCCCACTTTGTTGGAACTTCCCTTAGGAAGCCAGATCAGATTATGCAGATCAACCGGAGCACCGCAGCTTTTCTCTAGTTCCACCCATCGCCGCTTGTTTGGATCTGCGTGCCACTGGATAATTTGGCTTAATTGTGCCGCTTTATAATAAGCTAACAAGCAAGGTACCGCTACTCCCCCTTTTGAAGTAGGCCTCTTTAAGATACCTTTTGCAATTCGTGGGCTTTTCTTATTCCAAATTAATTTCATAATGTTAGACTGCAGGGAGAGGATGTCGGAGATCACTAAAGGTATTGGCAGGCTCTGGAAAAGATATAACATCTTTGGGAGGAGGTTCATTTTCACGCTATGTATCCTGCCAATCCATGATATGCCGCCCCTCATCCATGTCCTGAGATCCTCCCCCAGTGTCTTAATCATTTTTGGGTAATTTGCTTTGTACAATGTTTTGTAATCTTTGGTGAGGTATACCCCTAAATATTTGATAGCGAAGGCTTGCCATTTGAAATTAAAGTTTATATCTATTAATTTTTCCATTTCTTTGGGTAAGTTTATATTGAGAGCTTCTGATTTTGTCTGATTAATTTTGAAACCCAAAATTTGGTTGAACTTTCCTAGGATCGCAAAAGTGTTGGGAAGAGATGTGAGGGGTCTTGACAGTGTTAAAATCACATCATCGGCGTATAGTGCCACCTTATGTGTCTGATCACCAACTGTTATCCCTTCTATATCTGGGCTTCGTCTAATGTGCACTGCTAGGGGCTCAATACAAAGGGCGAACAGCAAGGGGGACAGAGGACACCCCTGCCTTGTTCCGCTATGGATGCTAAACTGTTCCGAAGGGAAGCCCTAGTGTCGCACCCTTGCCGTCGGGCCTTCATACAAAGCTAGTATGGCATTTAACAGGCGTCCCTCGAAACCAAATGCCATCAATGTCTCTTTTAAATAGGGCCAGTCTATCCTATCTAAGGCTTTTTCCACGTCTAGACTTAATACCATGGACTGGATGTTTTTTTGTTTGGCCAGATCAATCAAATCTATAATCCTCCTGGTATTGTCCACCGCCTGCCTGCCTTTGAAAAACCCTACCTGATCCGAGTGGACTAACCCGAGAAGGACGCTACCCATCCTGTTTGCTATAAGTTTGGAAAAGATTTTAACATCTGAATTGATCAGGGAAATGGGCCGGTAGCTCTTACAGTCTGCCGGGTCCTTACCAGGTTTATGGATCAGGGAGATTGAAGCCTGCAATATTTGTGTTGGGAAGGAGGCCCCTTCTAGAATTTCGTTAAAGAGTTTTAATAGATTGGGTGCTAGTAATTTCAGATATTTCTTATAGTATAAATTAGAGAACCCATCTGGTCCAGGCGCTTTTGCTGGTTTAAGTGTCTTAATTACCTCCGCCACTTCCTCAAGTGTGAAGTCCTTCTGTAACACCTCTCTCACATCCCTGCCCAACCTCGGTAATTTTGCCTCCTGCAGGAATAATTTTAGCAGCTCTTTATTTTTATGGTTGTGGGTGACCTTGTTTCCATCATATAATGTTTCGTAAAAACTTTTAAATTCTTCTACTATTTTTCTAGGGTTGGATGTCAGGTCCTTTCCTGAGTTCGAATGGCGTGAATGTGGTAATTTGGAAGCCTGTTTTTGAGCTTATTGGCAAGTAAAGTACCTGGCTTGTTAGCTTTTTCGTAAAATTTACATCTGGACCATGCCATTTCTCTCTCGGCCTGGGCGGATAAGAGGAGATTGAGCTTTAGTGTCTTATAATTCTTTCAAACTTTGCTCTTGTTTATTTGATTTATGAAGTTGCGAGAGATCTGCTAGCTTCTTTTCCAATTCTCTAATCTTGGCTTCTCTCTCTCTTTTGCGCTTAGCTGCCAAATTCATTAAAATCCCCCTGATGGTAGCCTTATGGGCCTCCCACAGCATAGAGTGTGCTGACACACTCCCCTCGTTCTCCTGGAAATATTCCTCAATCTTATCTCCCACCTCCCTTTCTATTTCTGGGATTTTTAGTAACATTTCATTTAGTTTCCAATTCGCTCGAGGCCTGTCTAGTGGGATTAGTGTGCATCGCAGCTCGATAGATGCATGGTCAGACCATGAAATATCATGTATCTCAGTGCGATAGACCCCTGGAACCATTCTATTTGACACAAGGAAGTAATCTATCCTACTGTATCTGTTATGTGGATGTGAAAAAAACGTGTACTCCTTCACCCCCTGATGCTGTTCTCTCCATATGTCTGACAGTTGACAATCTCTGAAACCCTGGTTTATTGTTAATACGTCCTGTCTGTGAGTTGTGTGAGATTTAGTACATCTGTCAAGGTCGGGGTTCAGCATCCTATTCAGGTCACCTGCTACAATGACGGTACCTTTCGCTACTTTATGAAGCTGAGGAAAGAATTGTTTAAAGAAGCCCCATGCTTGTTCACAGGGAGCATATATTGCCGCCAATGTGATTGGCTGATCCCTAATGGAGCCCGTCACTATAATGTACCTCCCGT
The DNA here is from genome assembly GCF_040206685.1 of Ascaphus truei. Lineage (NCBI taxonomy): Eukaryota > Metazoa > Chordata > Amphibia > Anura > Ascaphidae > Ascaphus > Ascaphus truei. The sequence continues at coordinate 74,802 of NW_027454105.1, read as the reverse complement.
CTTTGTCTGTATAAGTCCCGTCTGTTACTAGTGGGATTTTGTTATGTACTAGCATAGACCCCCCCCCCCCCTGTTTTTTGATGTCGCTGAGGCCAACAAGCTCATTCTAAAGTTTTTATCGATAAATTTTGGGTAGCTATCCCTGGAAAAATGCGTCACCTGCAGAAACAATATCTCCGCACCTTTACGTCTATAATCTTTAAACGCCAGTTCCCTTTTTGTTGGACTGTTGAACCCCTTTACATTGGGTGCTATGAACGCTATTTCGTTACTCATCTTTAGTCCTGTGTACTCCTTTCTGTGCTGTTTGGATGATGTTTTGGCTCTCTTCCAACTTTCTGGAATCCCGGTATTGCCTTCTTCTCTTCTTCTCCGACTGCCAGATGGTAGGTGGCGGGGAGGGGGAGGGGAAAAACAGAGGGTAGAAAACAAAGGGGAACAATAACACATTCAACAATAAACATCAGAACTCGATGCCAGGTCACTCCCCCTCTGGCCTCAAGTCCAATGCCTCGGTGCTCTCCCCGCTCGTGGCGATCTTCTAGTGACCCTTCTCTGCCCTTAGCCACTACCCCACGAGTTGTGGCCCCGAGGACTTCGCCGGGAATCTGAAAAGCCCCGCTCTCCATACCCAGCCTGCGGCCCATACGAACTGTCGAGCAGGCTCACAACCCCCAACTCCTGCCCCGCTCATAACGACCTTTTATTCAAAACCTTCTCTTAACTTTTATGAACCGTATGTTAACCTTTTAATAACTTTTGAACTTCTCCTAAGTGCCTTCTTGTCCCAAGCCCTGACTATCTCCACTAATGTCTTCTGTCCCTACTAAAAGGCACACCTGTCCCGGCTTATAATAATTCTCCTCCTTTCCCCTTCTATCTCTCTTACCTACCTCTGTGACCTCTGTACTGTATTCTTTCACTCCTTCCCTCCTCTGTCCTTCTCTTGGTCCCCAAACCTCTCTACGCTACCTCCTTCTTCTTTCTATCCTCCCCCCGTCCGCATCCTCGGCCTTCGCCATCTTAAATCCCTCTCTCTCCCCTCTACTGACTTCCTCATCTCTTTCGTTGTCACCTTCCACTCCCTTCCTGCCCTTCCTCTCCCTTCCTGCACTTCCTCTCAACTGCTCCATCGTTGCTACTTCCTCACTTCCCCCGCTCCTTCTGATCTCTCCTCATTGTCTCGCACTTATCTCCAAACCTACCCTTACCATCACTAACCCTACACGACCTCTGCTACACTTCCCGATACCCTTCCGACCCTTCACAATACTCCCCCCCTGTCTCTGCCCCCCTTCAGCTCCTCTCCCTCCTCCCTTTCGGTTTACGTGCCACCTCCAAGATGGTGCCCGCCATCTTGCCCCTCGATGATGACGTAGTTCCACCCCACCGCCATTTTGGATTCCTCTTCGCGCCAAGACGGACGTTCGCGCTCTCTCTCCTGCTTCCCGCCAGCCTGTACCTTCCTGTTCCTGCGTGTCAGCGTGGTTCTCTGGGTACTCCGATGTCTCCGCCATCTTCCTTCACCAACAGTGCCCTCGGGAACCAGGTAAGCCTCAGTCATTTTTACAGGATTTTTTTCCGGATCCAGCTTGTACTTTCACAGTGGCCTCTCTTTAGTGGGGTGCTTCGGCTTGGGATCTGCAGCACTGCCAACTTGTCTCACCTAGTCCCGACAACAACACCGGGTGAACTTGTGCTTTTTAATAACAACTTGTAGGTGCATTAACTTGTGGATTTTAACTTTGAAGTTTGCCTAATGTGGCGTAATTCTTAATTCTTCCCCCCCCCCCTGTCCTTAGCAGATTTTGCACTGCTGGACCACGTGGGATCTAGGGGTGCCTCTTCTGGTCCCTCGGCTGCGATAGCCTCCTCCAGCCCTAGTTTGTTTAGAAAGGCGGGCCCTTCCTCCAGTTCCCTCACGGTGAAGGACCGGCCATTTCGGATCACCATGAGGCCGAAAGGAAAGGAAAGGTCCAGCGGTATCTGATTGCCTTGTCCCTCAGTTTCTTGGTTATGGGGAGCAGACTCCTCCGCCTTGCCAGTGTGGTTGGTGCCAGATCTTGGAAGATCAGAAGCCGGGTGCCCTCAAATTCCACCGCTGGTAGGGGTCGTGTTTTTTGCAGGACAGCCTCCCTGGATCTAAAATGGTGCATCCTCACAATGATGTCCCTAGGCTGTTCCGACTGCATCGGTTTCGCCCACAGGGCTCTGTGGCATCTATCTAATGTCAGGTACTCCTTTGGTGTATATGGGAGTACACTCTCCAGCCACCAGTTTATAAACTCCTCGCAGTCCTGCACTGACTCCGGTACCCCCCGAATCCTCAGGTTGTTCCTCCGGTCGCGGTTTTCTGCATCCTCTTGTCTGTCTTTAAGATCATTAATTTGACTCTGCAAGTCCGCCGTTTTTTTTAATCATTTCTTTTTATTGATTTAATTGTCTGGTCTACTTTGGTCTCTAATGCTTCGGTTCTCTCCCCCAGCCCTGCAACTTCTTTTTTCAGCTCTTTTATCTCTGCTTGCAGCAGAGATTTCAGATCCTTGTAGAGCTTGTTAAAAAGTCACATTGCCTCACTGGCCTCTGTGCTGAGTTGTCCATTTCTTCTTCATCTCCCTCCAGCTCCGTTTCAGAGCCTGTGTTCGAAATGGGCGCCATTTCTGCATCAGCGCTTGCTGCCCGGGCTTCCCCAAAATATTCAGGCATCCCCCCTCTTCCTCTGTGTTTTCACTCCTCTCTTTCACATCCTGAGACCTTTATTAATCGTTTGGGATATTTGGCGACGAAATTCGGTTATTTTGATAGGTTTTGATTGCTTATATTGTTTAGCGAGACTCAGAGCAGCTAGGTTATGCTACCATGCTCTTTGCCATCGCGCATGCGCCCCACACCGCTTGCCAATTTTTAATGTCAGCATGAAGCAGTTTTCTAATGCACCCCATAAAGTTAATCTTTTAAACCAGCTGCCGTGTCAAAGATACATCTTGTCTAACTGCGTTTTTTTCTTCCCCCAAGATTGACTTTGCAATGTGGAAACATGCAGAAAGCTGCTGCTGTCAGTTGCTTTGAGAGGATTTGCTAACTTTAATGCTAATGTATCCTCTTGACTCCTAATCGCTAAAGTTGAATCTACAAACTGTGAATTTTAGAATCCCGGACTGCTCTTCTGAGGTTAATCCTCACAGATCTGCATGGCGGGGGAGTGCATATTGCCTCTAATAATGTCAGGTTTTTGTGGGCTGTCTAGTTGAAGCGTTCATATATTATGCTTTGATGCCACTTAACCCTGTGATTCGTGAAGAATAGAAATTCCTGTAAGTATATCAATATATTTCTTACAGTACAATGGTGTGTACATACAGTATGCACATTTCTGTCATCCAAAACTCAGAGCCCATGTAGAAATTACTGCACAAAAAAATTATTTTGCCCCAGATTGCTACCAGGAGACTTTAGTAAATAGTCAACTTTCTGCTGTTCCACAAATACATTGGATTCCCATATCCTTTAGAATTCAATTTAAAACCCTAGTTTTGATTTACAAAGCTCTCAAGAACGCTGCCCCACTTACAGCTCAGCCCTTTCCCCCAAATATATTCCTAAACGCCCCCTCTGTTCTGCCGACGACATCCGACATTCCGCCTTATTATTTCCTCTCACTCCCGTCTACGACACTTCTGCCGTGCTACCCTTTCTATCTGGAATTCTCTTCCGTGCAGCATCAGGCTCTCTCCCAGCTTTCAGACAATTAGGGGCCTATGCACTAAGCGTTCATTAAAATAATCGCCAGGCCATATAAATCGCTGTTTTTGTGAGCGTTGCTATCACGGTATTCAGAAAGCCTTGATTACGTGTGATATCAAAATTCCCAAAACAGGCGCCGGTATCTCCTATGCATTTTATTCCTACGGTCACGTGACGCGGAATATTTAAATGCATAGGAGATACCGGCACCCCATAACGAGGTCTGTATCTCGGGAAGCAATGGGGGCCCTGCTCACATCAACGCGGTTCTGCTCCGGAGACTCCCTGCTCATATACACTAGTAATAATATTTATATTAAAACTGCTGCTACCCACAATAAACATTAAAAACACAACACTAATACCCACCTCCTCTACCCCCACATGATTGATACCAGAGGCCGCGGGTGTCCGGGGGTCCTCAGGTGGTCCCTGCTGGTGTCTGTGGCCCCTGCTAGTGTCCGGGGGTCCTTAAGTGGTCCCCGCTGGTGTCTGGGAGCCCTCAAATGGTCCTCGTGGGTCCCCGCTGGCCTGCGGTACCAATCGTGTGGGAATTTTCTTGGGGGCTAACATTTAAATAAATAAAACCTTCTCCCCCCAACACATACAGTACAGTATTGGTCAAAATAACTATTATCCAGATATGGATAATAGCTCATTTGCCCATTATTAAATCAAACATTAGCCAGCCAGCATAAATAAAGTAAATTAACCTTTCTACTTACCTCTGCCATCATGAAGGGCGTCCTCATCAGCATACTGCAGGGCCATGTCCTCCATTGCCAGAAGGAAAACAAGAAAAAAATACAATCTAATGGCCCCTAACCCCTTAATCACCTTAGCGGTTAATAACCGCTATAGTAATTAAGGTGTTAACCCACCATCCCCCGCTATTCACCCGGGAGGCCTATCTGCATCTGTATCTTGGGAAGCAGGGGGTCCCCGGACCTCAAATCAACGCGGTTCTGCTCCGGAGACCCCCTGCTCATCTACACTCGTAATAAAATTTATATTAAAAAACATTAATTTCGGGTGAGATTTGCGCAGAGGGAGGCGGCTCTCTGAGCAGCTCTCTCTGCAGCTCAAAGAAATCTCTGGGTAAGGGCTTTTCAAAGAGGCGATCATCATGTCACTAGCTACTCAGCAGTTTTTCAAATGTTGCTATCACAGGTATTCTGGGTTTTCTGCATACCGTAATAGAAACGCCGTTTAAACTGGCAATTTAAACAACCCGGTGATTTTTTTCCCCCGGCGCTTAGTGCATAGGCCCCTTAGTCCCATAGCTCCAGATCTTGGCGAGTATCAAATTCTTTTAAAGCAACATGTACTAAAATAACAAAGGAGCTAGGAGGAGTAGGTAGTGCGATACTTTTTATTGGATCGTTGATATGTTACAAGCTTTCGAAACCTCTCAGGGTTCCTGCATCTGTTTGAGAAGAGAGGAGCCCTCCAATTTCATATATTAAATATTTAGACTAAATAAGGTTCTTGGATTGTAGATACATTTTTTTTTTTTATTATTATTATCATATTTTTTATGGAAACCATCTGGTCCTGGGGATTTAGATGATTGTAAAGCTTTTGTTGCTACACTAAGTTCTTCTGCCGCTGAGCTTTAGCTCGTTGCTGGGACAGTCAAGGCAAAGTACATAACACGAGAGATGCAGTAGTTATCTGTTTGTAACTGTAAATTAAACTTGGAATTGCACTGAGACACTAGATTATAAAGGAAATGGTAAAAACTGTAGACACTATCTGTTGAGGGTTGTAAGACAAGAAGCCTATTCTTTTCCTGATAGCAAAGATTCTGTTAGCGGCGTTCCTTTTCCTAAGTCGGGAAGCCAGAATAGAATCAGCATTACCTTTTTTTTTCAAAGACGTTCTGCCTTATTCATCTGAGCCACCAACAAGTCCCTGCTTCAGCACAGATAGCACAGAGGCTTACGACCGAGCCTCTGATTGAGCCACCTGTGCTGAAGCAGGGATATCCTGAAAAACTGACCTGTTGGTGGCACGACAGCCCTGGTACAGCTGTAGCAGATGCTAATGCGTGTGTGTGCGCTTGTTTAACAGAAGTGCTTTTGAAAACAATGGCAAAGGAGACAGTTAACACGTTACTTTGTGCGGTAATTCACTATAACGGTGGTAATAATCTAATCTAATTGTCTGCCACATTTATATCTCAGGAGAGAATCTCATTTATTTTAGTTTCCAGAATTTGTAACGTGTTATAAACATGTCGGTAAAGAATAGAGATGGGCGAATTTTTTTGCCGAATTTGGATCCGGAGCGGATCGGCCGGTTAATTTGGTTTGCGGATCGGCCGGTTACTTCGATTCGCGGATCGGCCGGTTACTTTGGTTCGTGGATCGGCCGGTTACTTTGGTTCGCGGATCGGCCGGTTACTTTGGTTCGTGGATCGGCCGGTTACTTTGGTTCGCGGATCGGCCGGTTACTTTGGTTCGCAGATCGGCCGGTATCTTTGGTTCGCGGATCTCAGCAGTGAATCTCAAAAAGGGCGATTCACGTTTTTTGCAATTTTTTATCTTATTATTACCAATCCGCGGATTCAGCAATCCGTTGGCGAGATTCCTAGGCCTCGTCCAGGGTGGAAACAGGTGCGCTGGCCGGCTAGGTGCGCGCGTCTGGGGGGCGGCCACGACGTCACGGAGCTGGTTCGCCCTCATTGGCCGAACTGTTCACGTGACTCACTTGCGAGCAGCAAAATCAATTTTGCTTGCTCGGCAAGCGGCTGAGCGCCGAGCAGGCGCGCCCGCCCACTCACGCTGGCCATGTTGCGACAATGCACGCTCAGCGCCACCCTTGACAAGGCTTCAAGAATCCGCCAACGGATTGCTGAATCTGCAGATTGGATTCTACAAATACATCCACGGGTTGCATCCAATGGCGGGTTTTGATGAATCCAAGCGGGTTAAAACCCACTAAATCCGTCTGTGCATTTTACACCGCGAAACGGAGTTTGAGGGGAAAATGCGAGAAAATACGCAAAACGGATGTGGGCAGATTCGTCCCATCTCTAATAAAGATGTGCAAATGTCTTCAAAAAGTGTTTGGCAACATTTTTCGCTACGTTTCTGTCATTTTAATTGATTTTTTTTCAAGAATTTTTTTAAACAGGTTCACAGTTGTTTGAAAATAAGCAACATTTCGCCAATGTTGCTATTTTTTTAAAAATTTTACCAGAAATACCGAATTTAAAATAATATGTGAAAAGGGACAGGAATGAAGAAGGGAATGGGGGGAAAAAAATGAAGAGGAGAAATGATAAAAAATATAAAATATCCTAGGTACAGTTCAACCCCGTTATAACGCGATCCGTTACAACGCGAATTCCGCTTATAACGCGATGCAAGCGCGGCTCCCAATTTACGTATTTATGAATACTTTACAACACGATAATTGGGATCTTAAATACTTTATTGTACAATGCATACATCTGTACATTATTTCTAACGCGATCCACTTATAACGCGATGTGATTATTTGGACCCCAAGCACAGTGTTATAAGGGGGTTGAGCTGTACTATAATTTGCCCAGGGGATCTACTCTTCATAGGTAAGTGGTTAGGGGGAGAAGCGTAGGAAGATTTAATGGAGCATGGGTTCATAGTGCGGCCTGCAGGCAATGGGGGATGACCCTGGCAGGTAAGAGTATATCATATACGGATTGTACTCTATGAGCTAACAAAACAGTGTGTGATATTAACTTGCAGACAGTGAGAAACCTCAGATTCACATCCTAACACTCTATTTCTACAGCTCAGTTTTCACCAGAAAATGTTTCACAGAATATTTTCAGATGAGAAAAGTCCTCTCCCATCTAGCAGATTAAGAATATTATTATGCTCACTAACAAGTTTTCTTATGTAAGTATTAAGAACTTATCCGCGTCACGGTTCTGGAGAGTCCTCAAAGCCGCTTTCATCTCTGGAATCATGTCAAACCACTTGGTGGGGTGGGTGATGGAGAGCTTGCTTTGCTTTTGTTCTTGCTCTTCCATTGCTCTTCCGGTATTCTAATGCTGTGCCTCCTGCATCTGTTTTGAAGGTCTTCTCATGAATAATAAGGAAATGGAAGCCGACTAGCATACTAAGAGCACGTTGGAGCAACGTTTGAAAAAAGTATGAAACCCATGGAGTGTGTTTGCTGGTCTACTACATGCCAGGAGCAGTTGTAATCCGGTCATTCAGAAACAGGAGACTCAAGACCAGGGTTGGACAACCAGTCCTCAAGGGCCACCAACAGGTCTGGTTTGAAGGATATCTCTGCTTCAGTACAGGTGGCTCTGTTGACTGCGCCACTGATCGAGCCACCTGTGCTGAAGCAGGGGTATCCTTAAAACCTGACCTGTTGGTGGCCCCGAGGACTACAGATGCCCACCCGATCTAGACTATGCAGTTTTGTATTTCAAGGGAATACTTTTTCATTGGGTAATAATTGAGCTCCCTCTTCACTGTTCCTCTCCTCCCCCTTCCCCACCCTTTGTTCACCTCTTTTTTTTTCCTGTACCGCCGCTCCTCATTTTTCACGTACTCATAAAACAAAATAAAGAGACGCAAAAATCTGCCAGCTCTTTGGAACTATAAACTTGGCTGGATAACAATCTGCGTCACATGTAAGAAACACAAACGCAAGCAGGAGATGGAGCAAATGCATCAAAACAAACTTTATTCTGCACTTTCTTTACATTGATACATCTGATACAACTCCCCCATTCCCCATAGGCATCTACTTCCTAAAGTCTCTGGGATATTTTTGTATTTTTGGGGGGCTGAAATCAAGAGCAAAATCCGAATTTGTATTATTATTATTATTACCAATACACTCAGGTCCATTGACGGATTTGTAGAATCCAATCCACGGATTCAGCAATGCGCCGCTGAATCAGCTGAATCCGCGGATATGATTCTACAAATCCGTCAACGGATTGTACCCAATGGAGCAAAAATCAGTCCCATATTTATCAAAGGAATGTAATCCTGTTGAGAGCAATGGATTTTTTTCTTTGAATAATCTAGTGCAGTACTTTGCACTGGTTTTGCAGCTATAAGATTTCAATAAACAATCCCAATAGACCTATAGTAGCCAAATGCGTAAAAACTAGACATGGGAGAATCTGCCCAAATCCGTTTCCCGGATTTTCTTGCATCTTCTCGCCAACATCCATTTTGCGGTGTCAAATGCACAAGCAGATTTGGCCGGCGGTTAATAGGCGCGGATTCATCAAAAACCGCCAATGGGTACAATCCGTTGACGGATTTGTAGAATCCAATCTGCGGACTCGGCTGATCCAGCGGCGGATTGCAGAATCCGCTGAGTGTAATGGGAATAATAATAATGAACATTTTGCAAAACGCGAATCTGCCTTTTTGAGATTGATGCGCTGAAGTCCGCGGACCAAAGAACTGGCCGATCCGCTTAAAAAATGAGCTCATCTCTAGGAAAAACTATACTTCCTGAAAGAGGTTAGAAAGAGGCATTGTTAACCTAGCAGCTTCAATCCCGGAATCAACATTGTTCTTAAGGGACCCATACAAGAATAGTACTGTATGCATTTCCCTAGCCCCTACAAATACTAATGATTAAACAACCTGTCTGCTACAACTAATAGTCTGGTAGGTCATAATGAACCTACATTTATCCGTTCCGTCCTTGTGTGTCTCCCTTCACTCATACACTCATCTCTTAGATCATATGTCCTTCAGAACAGGAGTTCCCTGCTCTTACTGTTTACCTTGTGTCTGGAAACCTTATCCTTTTGTATCTATATTCCCCTTGCATTGACTCTGTGGATGTTTACACTGTAATCACCCGTGAGCATGCTAGTATTACAGATTGTACAATCTCCAGGGCAGACATTCTCTTCTTTGTGTTTGCTTTGTGCATAATGGGTTTTTCGTCTTCCTGTATTGCTTAGCTGTACCTTCTGTATTCACTATGGCTCTTGCATTGAATTTATCTTTTAGAATCTTGATCAGTTCCACATGGTAATTGCGAATAATCCAATGATCATAGTGGTGGTTTTTGGTTAAATCAA
>NW_027454105.1:55000-62500 GCF_040206685.1 Ascaphus truei | reverse complement strand
CACACAGTGACAGTGACCCACACACACTCAGTGACACACAGTGACAGTGCCAGACACACACAGTGACAGTGCCAGACACACACACACACACCCACACACAGTGACATTGACACACACAGTGACAGAGACAGACACACACACACAGTGACACACACACAGTGACACACACACAATAAGCCCAGCTCTGCAAACACACACAAAAATAAGGCCTCTCCCCCCTTGGGGTGGGTAAGGTGCCTGGGAGGGAGTATAAGGGGGCATGTGGGTTACCTGGGGCCCGTGGATGGGCTGCTGGAGCTGCATAGGTAGCCAGTGCAGCTGAGAGACTGGCAGGCCCGCGGAGCCTAAAGGGAGGGAGAGAGGGGCGGAGCCTAAGGAGCCCAGCATTACTGGAGGAGAGAAGGGGGGGCAGTGCTGTAGGAAGAGGCGGGCCAAAAAAAAAATCTTGGCAGAGTGACAGCGCGGGCAGCCAATCAGGAAAGGGGGAGTTTTTTGTAATTTTTTTTTTTTTTTTTTTTAAACCATTCTTGCAGGTTTTCTTCCCGGGGGCCGGACCAAATGATTTCGCGGGGCTTACACGGCCCGCAGGCCGGACGTTCCCCACCCCTGCATTAAGTGAGCAGGGTTATACATTTTATACAAGACTTTGCATGCACACACACATATATAATAATAATAGCATGCTCTTGTATAGCGCTGCCAGTTTTACTTAGCGCTTTATAGATACATTTTGCAGGCACAGGTCCCTGCCCCGTGGAGCTTACAATCTATGTTTTTGGTGCTTGGGGCACAGGGAGATAAAGTGACTTGCCCAAGGTCAAAAGGAGCCGACACCGGGAATTGAACCAGGTTCCCCAATGTACCAGTCAGTGTCGTTACTCACTGAGCCACTCCTTCTCCCATAATTAATAAATATAAATATAAATATATATATAGCCTGGCCTTCGGCAGCTATAGCTAATTCTGGGCCTTTCCTCTGTCAGTCCTGTTAGAACAGGCAGTGGAAAGGTTAATTCCTCCAGTTGGTCTGTTTTGCATTTCAGCTCTGAGTATGTAGCAATATTCAGGGGCAGACCTAAGCAACATTTGAATGTGTTAATCCAAAGGGTGGATATGGGTTGGAACACCCCCTGATGTGTGTGTGAGCCAATCGGTATCCAGCTTTGAGTTGTAATGATTCAAAGCTAGAAACACTCCCTGAGGATATTCAAATTGAGACATATTCCCAAATTCAGTTAGTGATCAGGAGTCTTCAGAGAGAGAGCAAGCCAAGAAGAGTTCTCTCCCTCCTGCCCCACCTGGGTGAGGAGGGAGGGGAAGTTAAGCTGCCATGAGCAGAAATGCAGAGAGCAAGATCAGGCCTATGATGTTCTGCTGTATGCTGTGTATGCTGCTCTGAATAAAGAACCACAGAAAGAAGCTGCTGTGTGTGTGTATCACTGTTCCTGGTGTGAGGAGAATGGAGTGTCAGTGGGGGTCTCTCCTCTGGAGACCCCAGGGGATCTCTACTGGCTGGAGGCACTGCACCACCCAGAGAGAGCAAGGTACCCTGTCCCACACCACCTCCTGTCCCTGTCCTGGTTCTCCCCACAACACCGCGGAGCCCTCAGCCCTCCTGTTTACCAGCAGGTCACAGCACCCAGACCACTCAGAGTGACCAGAAGAAGTGTACCCCCCAATCTCATGTCGGGTGGGGTACCATAGAAGGGTTACAATTGGAGGCGCTGCTGAGATATATGAGGACTGCTCCCCAGGACAGGACAGGTTTTTCAACGGGACAGGTTTTCAACGACAGAGGACCATGCAGCAGTTTCAAAGACTTTGTATGCATCACAGAACAGCAGCCATAGACTCTGCCGTGAGGGAACCCCTCCTTGAAGCTCCCCCAGGGAGGGGGTTACCCTAATGAAGAAGACCTTGCTGTGGGACTATTCCTGGTGGCTATGCACCAGGGAGCGTACGTCTTTACATGCACTTCAAGGGGACAGAGGCTGCTCTATGATTGCATAGGGACCTTTGTGCACCCATCTACATTACCAAGAAGAAAATAGGGGCCGGTTCCTGAGGCTTCACCAGGGAGCTGGCTGCCTATTAATGGCACTGCAGCAGGGGCGACTGACCTGAGGCGTCCCCAGGGAAGTGTGGCCACCCTCCTGTACCCACAGCGGAGAGTGAGGGGGACAGGGAACTCTGGGGATTACGCCTATGACCCCTGTGCACCCCATCTAAGAAGAAAAGGGAGGCAGGTCCCTGAGGCTTCACCAGGGAGCTGGCGGTCCCTTAATGGCACTGCAGTTGGGGCGACTGACCTGAGGCGTCCCCAGGGAAGTGTGGCCACCCTTCTGCATCCCACGACGAAGAGAGAGGTAAGGGGGCAGGGACTACATGGAGAATGTCTGTAGGTCCCTGTGCACCCAGCAGTAAGAGTTACTGCCGTCCCTGTGCGAGGCGTTCGCTGATGCTACCCCAGGGTGCGTGATACTCAAAGATTTCAGGGACAGAAATGTATTTGTGGCTCCTGAATGCAAACGGAGACCCCACTGTGCTGGACTATGTTCAATCTGGCGTTTCCTGCTCCTACAGGGATGTCATGTATTTTGTGCTCTCAAAATGGCCGCTCCAGCTCCTCTGGGGGCCGCATGGACTCTCTTTGTGCTCAAAATGGCGTTTCCCGCCTTACCAGGGAAGCCATGTGCTGTTCTGCAAGGATTTCTGCATTTTGCAAGCTTGTGCTGCTCTTCAGCTTGCAAGAAAGTGCGGGAACTGTTCAAACCCCTCCCACTTTGCTTGTTCTGGATTGGACTATCCTATCTACCAGGGGGAGGAGCTAAGTGTGTTCCACGGAGCAACAGGAAGTGAGGGGCCAGATGCACTTCCACTTCAAACACTGGTGGTTGTGTCTGCCAGGCTGCCTTGCTTGCTCCTCTATGAGAGACTGGGCCTGTGTGCTGAGAAGCCTGTCAGCAGCACAGAGGCTGATGACATCATTGAGGTCTCTACCATTACCTCCACCGTACCCGAGTATGCTATGGAGCTGTCAGTTCCAGTAACTGTTGCTGGTGCCTTCCATCTGATCCACGCTGCCAGCGTGGGTGCTACACCACAGAGGTATCGGCCGATGCCTCCCACGTACTCAATGCAGCTGGGAACTGCCCTGCTACTCATGGCGGTGAGCTGCATATCCTGTCTACAGATCCCGCTGGGATCAAGCCCAGAAAGCTGCGGAGCTGTATCTGCGGCGTCAGCAGGAGAAGTGCCGGCCGTCACCACCCCTGATGACTGCATCGATTCTACTGTCGCTACTCCGCCACCGGGAGTTAAGATGGCCGCCGAGTCGCCCGGCCGGGTGAGCTCCAGAGAGATCCAGGCCACTCCGGTGAGTAATACCCTTTCGGTTGATCCTTTCCTCCTGACATGCAGGGAGTGGAAGAAGTCCCGGGAGGCCCTTCAGGCCCAGGCGCTGGCTGAAGCCCGCTGATGTAAGAGCATAGGGAGGGGCAAATTGAACTTGACCCAGGACTGTGCCATTGCTCCTCCCGGGGAGAGTTCCCTGAACATGCCCCCTAGAGACTTTGGTGCTGGCCCCTTGTCACCGGAGGCCCCAGTCACTGAGTCATCTGCCCCGCATTCCCAATCCAACACCAGTCCCAAGGTGCGACCCTTGACCCCCAGGCCCTCTTCACCTGGAAGCCCCGTGGCTCCCTATGGACAATATGATTTTATGTCTGTTATGCAATTGGAAGGGTCTGTGCATTGGGGGGATTGTGATGATGAGGGGATAAGTTCAATGCAATTTGAAAATGTTTTGTCTCCTGTCATAGAGGAGGCAGAAGGGACCCCTGTATGGGTAGGTCCTATATTCTGGGTGCTGCCGGGTACTGCTACTGACAGAAGTTTGGTGAAATTTAGTGGAGCAGCCCGAGTAATAGTTCATAGGTTCAAAAAGATGGGCTATGAGTTCCCATATCTACCAAATGATACTGGGAGAATGATCAGGAAGCCTGCTCATTACTATTAATGTGTTCTATTACTGCTGTAGTAGAAATGGTTCTGTTTAGTTAGTCACTGTATTGCTATGTATCTGTGTCCATGCAGTAGTGAGTATGTCAGTTCTGTCAAGCTGGAGTGCATAGGAGTTATTGCATTTCAGCTCATGTAATTTACAGGTGTTGCTCAGCAAGGTAAGGGTTATACCTGCTGCAGTCCAAGCCGGGACGGTTGGAGTTTTACCAGAGGGAGTATATAGCCTGGCCTTCGGCAGCTATAGCTAATTCTGGGCCTTTCCTCTGTCAGTCCTGTTAGAACAGGCAGTGGAAAGGTTAATTCCTCCAGTTGGTCTGTTTTGCATTTCAGCTCTGAGTATGTAGCAATATTCAGGGGCAGACCTAAGCAACATTTGAATGTGTTAATCCAAAGGGTGGATATGGGTTGGAACACCCCCTGATGTGTGTGTGAGCCAATCGGTATCCAGCTTTGAGTTGTAATGATTCAAAGCTAGAAACACTCCCTGAGGATATTCAAATTGAGACATATTCCCAAATTCAGTTAGTGATCAGGAGTCTTCAGAGAGATAGCAAGCCAAGAAGAGTTCTCTCCCTCCTGCCCCACCTGGGTGAGGAGGGAGGGGAAGTTAAGCTGCCATGAGCAGAAATGCAGAGAGCAAGATCAGGCCTATGATGTTCTGCTGTATGCTGTGTATGCTGCTCTGAATAAAGAACCACAGAAAGAAGCTGCTGTGTGTGTGTATCACTGTTCCTGGTGTGAGGAGAATGGAGTGTCAGTGGGGGTCTCTCCTCTGGAGACCCCAGGGGATCTCTACTGGCTGGAGGCACTGCACCACCCAGAGAGAGCAAGGTACCCTGTCCCACACCACCTCCTGTCCCTGTCCTGGTTCTCCCCACAACACCGCGGAGCCCTCAGCCTTCCTGTTTACCAGCAGGTCACAGCACCCAGACCACTCAGAGTGACCAGAAGAAGTGTACCCCCCAATCTCATGTCGGGTGGGGTACCATAGAAGGGTTACATATATATAAATATATATATATATATATATATATATATATACACACAAAAAACAAGGGCAGTTGGCACACTGTAAACTACTGATCCACTGATGCTTATCCCATATGCACACATAAAATGAATATTTAGCAGATGTTGGTCCGGGAAATAGAGACATATATAATACACGATGTATTAAGATAGATAGCTTAATTATTAATTCTGAAATTACAAATATGGTCATGGGTAGAGCAGTGTGTATTATAAAAGCGTATTAACATTGAAATGATTGTTTATATACTGTAAGAGGCTATTTTTCAATTGTCTTCTCTCTTGGCTGCAACAGTGAACGCTGTATGAAATGTAACCTGTTTGCTGTGACAGGGACACGTAACGCAATGCTTTGCTGATCCTTCTGAAAACCACAGACAATGCAAATTAACCTTAGATATAAAACAAAGCGGAAAAAAACAAAAAAACATTGTCTGCAACTCAATTTTGCCCCTTTTCGCTTTAGCTCTTTAGGGTTTTTAGAAATAATGGCACTAAAACGCCCCCCCCCCCCCCCCCACACACACAAAAAAAACCCAAAACAAAACCCTATATACACACCCCTATGGACACACTAGCTTCCCCATGGCCATCATGAGTGCTTCGGGAGACTTTGGGGGGGATTATCCATAGAGGATATGGAGGCAGCGGGACATCTTTTACTTTGAAAATCTTCGATTGCTTCCACCTCTTTGGCTAGAAACTCTTTTACCTTATCAACTATAGCGAGTGACTGGTGTACCAGGGAAGGCCTAGGTTATAAAAACCTTTTCATCGTCATCAACCTTCAATGTGGTACTTGCAACAAGTGTGGGGAAGTGCAAAAATAAAGGAGAAAGGTTTACATTATGATACCAAAGGTGCATGTGTACTGTGTGTGTGTACTGAAAGCCTTGATTCTGCCCGGGTACCAGACAGTATAGCAGGGACGGACGAGAATGCTGTGTGGAGTATAAATTATATGGCAGAGTTCCCCATTTGGTCCTAGCAAAAACGCTGTCACTATAGTAGATAGGGTCAAGAGTTTCTAGCCAAAGAGGGAAAACCAATGGAAGATTTTCAAAGTGGAATGTGCCCCGCTGCCCCCATATCTTCTACGGATCATCCCCCAGCATCTCCTGAGGCACTCATGACAGCCATGGGGAAGATAGTCGAGAAGTATATTGGTGGACATGCCCTCCAGCCAATGACTGTGAACCAAGGAAAGGACTTAGATGATAGGATACCAAGAAGGGTGACATCACGGAAGGAGCGGTAAGGAGAGATATAGGTAGAGATGAGCACATGAGCAAGAGACAGACCTATAGAGAAAGCGAGAGAACCTGTCCAGAGGAGCCTGATGAGTGACACAGCGCAGTGGCAGAGCCTTCCTAGTCTGGCAGAACAACACATACCAGAGATAGCGGGTGCGATCCAGAAGAATACATTATCTGAGTAAAGGGGACCCGTGTAAGCTGGGGGTTCCGAAGCTATGAGTAGACCAAGTGGAAACACATCCCGGGGATCGCCCCTATGACAGGTTAGTATCCTTTTCAACATACACAGTTACTGCCATTCTTTGGTAAGTAGCAGGCTTGCACCTATTAACACACCTAAACTTCCAAACGTGCCCCAACGCTGGCCCATTAGTTAGCATCTGGGCCACCAGGACTGAGTAAAAGACACTGGGAAATTAGCGGGGTACATTACTATTTTCTCTATACGATTTCCATAAGTATTATTCATGGTTCTCTGATTCTGAGGGCTACTATATGTGATTTCTGTGTTCCTCATATATAAAGTATTGTTATTCAAAAGATACGTGTCCCGATGCGTTGTCTGACCCCAGCCTGGATTCTTGCCGGCTGAATATGCTCTCTTATGTACAGGGGTGGTGGACTCTGGCGTCCGCCCTAGTATATATATATCTAGGGAAATAAAGAGTCGTTATATATATATATATATATATACAGTGTTCGACAATCCTATACATTTACACGCCCGGGGCGGGTGGATTTAACTCCCGGGCGAGTAACTATTGGCCCAAGCACCACACGTGTTTTGTTTTTTAAAATTTTCCCTGCTCGCGCTGAAATTTCCCTGCTCGCGCTGGCTGAAAAAAAAATAAAACTCCCCCTACCTGACAGCTGATTGGCGTGCGCTCCCAGGCTTTGTGGGCGCGCGGCCAGGCTCTATATGAGCCAGCCCCCAACGAGCAGCCATTCTTTTCCCATGGAGGATGGAGGACACAGTAAGTATTATCTGTTCCTTCCCCCACCTCCCTCCCCTCCCCGGCGCTCCTGCTGCCCGCAGTTATGGTGATGGTAGCGGGGATGCCCCCTCATGTCCCTGCTTCCCCCGCTTCCCCCCGGTCCCGTGTCAGAGAGCGCGGCGGGTGATGGGAGCGGGGATGCCCCCTCATGTCCCCGCTTCCCCCCCCCCCGCTTCCCCCCGGTCCCGTGTCAGAGA
>NW_027454105.1:0-52500 GCF_040206685.1 Ascaphus truei | reverse complement strand
CCTCTCTCTCTCTCGCTCTCCCTCTCTCTCTCCCTCTCTCGCTCTCCCTC
Source organism: Ascaphus truei (assembly GCF_040206685.1). Taxonomy (NCBI): domain Eukaryota; kingdom Metazoa; phylum Chordata; class Amphibia; order Anura; family Ascaphidae; genus Ascaphus; species Ascaphus truei. Next base: position 52,450 of record NW_027454105.1, on the reverse strand, counting down.
TCTCTCTCCCCCTCTCTCTCTCCCCCTCTCTCTCCCCCTCTCTCTCCCTCTCTCTCTTTCTCTCCCTTTCTGCCTTTCTCTCTTTCTCCCTTTCTCTCTTTCTCTCTCTCTCCCCGGTCTCTCTCTCTCCCCCCTCTCTCTCTCTCCCCCCCTCTCTCTCTCTCTCTCCCCCCTCTCTCTCTCTCCCCCCTCTCTCTCTCTCCCCCCCCCCTCTCTCTCTCTCTCTCCCCCTCTCTCTCTCCCCCTTTCTCTCTCTCGCCCCCTCTCTGTATCTGGATATCTTATTTACCCTATATATCTTAACTGTCCTATACTACACCAAAATAACTTATACTGCTTTCTTCCAGATCTGACTCAAGCTTCACACGGAAGACATCGGAACCCCCCTAACCCAGAAGACAGGTAGGGAAACACATCCCCTCCAACTTATAACATTGCGGGAATGAGGTACCTGGACATTGAGGGACTGCGGATCAGGTAAGATCCCAGGCGGGATTACTGCTTTAGATATTGTGAAGCGGGGACGTGCAGACACTGGTTAAGGGGTTCAGGAAACTAGTCATTCACCTGTGGCTTTTATTTCTAGATCCGACATTTATACACACACACACACACACACACACACACACACACACACACACACACACACACACACACACACACACACACACGTAACAAGGACTAATTGTAGTATAATGTAATAAATATATTTGTCAAAAACGAATGTTGTTCTGACTAGGATTTTATTAAATGTATTTTTATTTATATATTTTATTTTAAAGCGGGGTTGGGGGTGGGGTTGGGGGCGGGACTAGGGGCGGGGTTAGGGGCGGGACTAGGTGGCGAGTAGATTTTTTGGTTTGGGCGAGTAGATTTTTTGGGTGATTTGTCGAACACTGTATATATATATATATATATATATATATATATATATATATATATATATATATATATATATATATATATATATATATATATATATATGCAAATATAGCTGTATGCTCATCTGCATGTCTTAGGCAGGTCTGCAACTCCGCCTTTCCCCATTATCACCCAGCATACAGCACTTCCACTGCAGCAAGGGATTCTGGGAAATGACATGCAAATGAGCACACAGTGTCACTTTTTGCCTCAATAACCATTTTTAACATGGTTCCCTATAGGCTTAAGCTTGCTGCATGGTCACAGCTTTGAGCACAGCCAGGGTTACGGTGCATACCCAGAAAACCACCCACAGACAGCTGTTTCGACCTTGATGGGTCTCATCAGTGTGGGGTTGATTTTACTGGGAATGCAAGAGAGGCTGCGGGGTTGCAGACCTGCCTAAGACATGCAGATGAGCATACAGCTATATTTGCATATTTGCTTTCCTGTGGAGGGTTTTTGTCACTTTTTTTACTCACCATAACTTAACTCAGTATTATGGTTATATATATATATATATATATATATATATATATATAATATATATATATATTGTGACAGAAACCAGGGGATGGTAATAAATTCCGTATATAGGGCTCCCAGGATACTAGACAGTTTCTATCCTGTTTGGCCTGGGAGTGCAGCCTTATAATACATACACTCCATCCCACAGTTTGGCAAGCGCTGGAACTGAGGGATGAGAGATCCAGACCAGAGTTTGTCTGCTGCCTGATTTCTGTCACCTGTCATGCTAATTAGGAATCAGGTATGAAAGACTGATTTCCTGTTTGCTCTGGTCTCCCCACAAGAGCCAGGAGGCTGGAAGGCTGCTGAACTACAGAGGGGAGAAGCCTCTTCCCCAAACAGGTTCAATCTTTCTGTTCATTTGTGTAAGACTGCAAAAGTACCGTGTTTTGATGTTGGAAGTGGAAAAGCCACTTCCAACCCTGAGTCAGGGATATCTAAGTTAAGTTATCGCTCAGGTGAGCAGCTTTTGTTTTGATCTGTTTTCTGTTGTATGCACTGTGGCAGTCTCAGTGCCTGGGACTGAATAAACCAGGCATAGCCTGTTTAAAGGAACAGTACGTGACGCCTCATCATTTAACCTACCCTAAAAGACCGTGTTCTAAACAGTCCCGGACAAACGACGGAGCCCCGGAGTAAGCCGTTTGTCACATATGGTGGAGAATGCGGGCAGAACACTAGGGGGTCTGCGGGTTGAAGAACTTTGAAAAAAAAAAAAAAAAAAAAAAAAAGGTTTTGTTCATCATCTGCAAACAAGATGGAAGACGTGGTGGGTGCGCTGGTACGCAATGTCGCTGCCCAGAAAGACGCGAATGAAACCCAGCAACAGCTGTTAATAGCCCAGCAAGAAACTAATGCAAACCAGCAGCAGACGAATGCAGCCCATCAACAGCTGCTAATAGCCCAGCAAGAGATTAATGCCAACCAGCAACAGGCGAATGCCAACCAGCAACAGGCGAATGCAAACCAGCAACAGACGAATGAAGCCCTGCAAAACGCGAATGCAAACCAGCAAGAGACAAACCGCTTGCTGAGAGAGGAGCAACAGCGGTTCGCTCAGGGCTTACAGCAGGAACTCGAGATCCTGAGGGGAACTATCAGTAACCTTCCACTGGCAGCGGCAGCCCCAGTACCGAAAATGACCAGGGCAAGCCACTACCTTCAGAAGATGGGACCCTCGGATGATGTGGAAGCCTATCTTCTCACGTTTGAACGCACGGCACAGAGAGAGGGATGGCCAGAAGCTGAGTGGGCTGGTCTAATCGCACCCTTCCTAAGCGGCGAACCCCAGAAGGCTTACTTTGATCTAGAGCCAGCCGAAGCTAACGTCTATGCAAAATTGAAGTTCGAGATCCTCGCCCGCCTCGGCGTAACCACGGCTGTTCGCGCCCAAAGGTTTCACGCATGGTCCTTCACGATGGATAAAGCCACCCGAAGCCAGATGTATGACCTCATCCACCTCGCCCGGAAGTGGCTACAACCCGAGATCAACTCAGCCAGCCACATCGTCGAACGGTTGGTCATGGACCAGTTCTTGAGGAAACTTCCCTCTGCCTTACGCCGTTGGGTCAGTCGGAGTGACCCCCACAATGCGGATGAGCTTGTGGCCCTCGTAGAAAGGTACAATGCAGCAGAAGAGCACCCGCAACCCACAGTCGTGGAGCAACCCCACTACCCGAGGTTCCAGGACTCTTCCAGAGACGGTAAAAGGGTACCGGGGTTAAGGGGCGCTGAAGAGCGGCGACCACCTTCACGCAGCACCAGCAACAGTGGTTCGCACACTAAGGGCAATAGCCAACATGGGGAGCCGGGAAAAGGCTCTAAGTGGGACACAGACTATGTACCTAAATGTGTAAATTGTCATGAGAGGGGCCACACAGCAAAAATCTGCCCACTAAATGATGAGCCCATGCAATGCAACAGCGTGGAACCTTATTCGCTGTTGTCCCAATGTATGGGCCCTAGCCCAGAGGACCCCTTGAATAACCATCTGTGGGCATTTGTAAAGGTTAATGGTAAGAGGGTTCGGGCACTTCTTGACTCTGGGAGCATGGTCACACTAGTGTCCGAATACCTCTTGCCCATTAAGAAGAAACAGGGAAACAGTTCACAAAGAGTGGCAATTTGTTGTATACATGGGGATAATCATGAATATTCCACTGTTGATGTTTTTTTTGAAACAGAGTTTGGTTCTTTAGATTTCAAGGTGGGTATTGTACCCAAACTGGCACATGATGTGTTAATAGGGACCGACTTTCCCCATTTTCTAAAAATGTGGTCCCCCGCTCAGAATAGCGCCCAGAGTTCAATAGCGGACCATAATGAAGTATTAGAAGAAACAAATCCTTTCCCTTTTTCAGAAATGGAGGTTGACGAGGGCCCAAATAAGAAGGGGGAAAAGGAGGAGTGCTGTAAAATTCCCTTCCCCATCACTACTTTGGTAGGGAATACCCCAAATCAAGATGTTGAGCAGACACTTACCACCCCAGAACCGGATAAGACCCTCGCTGACATAGAGGTCAGTCCTGGGAGTTTTAAGAAGGCCCAGTGGGAGGACCCCACATTAGCGGTAGCAAGGGGAAATATACGGGACCAGAATAGTACTCCTGGCCAACCAGATAGGTCACTTGCTTACCCCTACTTCGAGGTAGAGAACGACCTAGTATATCGGGTTGATAAAAAGAAATCAGTTACAACTAAACAATTGTTGGTACCACGGACATTCCGTAACGTAGTATTACACCTCGCACATAGTCATCCATTGGGGGGACACCTAGGGGTGGAAAAGACAAAAGAAAAGGTTCTCCGAAGCTTCTATTGGCCTGGGGTTCTGGCAGAAATTACGAATTATTGTTCCTCATGCCCAGAATGTCAGATCACCGCCCCGTTCAAGGCGTACCGCAGCCCATTGGTACCCCTTCCCATAATAGAGGTACCATTTGACCGGATTGCTATGGATCTAGTAGGACCCCTAATAAAGTCTGCTAGGGGACATCAGCATATATTGGTAATATTAGATTATGCCACCCGATATCCGGAGGCAGTTCCCCTACGTAGCACCTCAGCTAAAAACATAGCAAAAGAGTTAGTAGTTCTGTTTTCCCGGGTCGGGATTCCTAAAGAGATTCTATCTGACCAGGGAACACCATTTATGTCCCAAGTAACGAAAGAGCTATGTAAACTCCTAAAAATCAAGCATCTCAGAACCTCAGTCTATCATCCACAAACAGATGGTTTAGTGGAAAGGTTCAATAAAACCTTAAAGAGCATGTTACGGCGGGCGGTTGATAAAGATGGGAAAAACTGGGATTGTTTGTTACCGTACCTGTTATTTGCCATTAGGGAAGTTCCCCAATCATCCACTGGCTTCTCCCCGTTTGAACTATTGTATGGCCGACACCCAAGGGGCTTACTGGATATAGCCAAAGAGACTTGGGAACACGAGGTTACCCCTTACAGAAGTGTAATAGAGCATGTTGCCCAGATGCAGGACCGCATTGCTGCAGTCCTACCCATAGTGAGGGAACACATGGAGAAAGCTCAAGAAGCACAGAGGAATACATATAATAAGGGTGCTAGGGTCAGAATTTTTTCTCCAGGTGATAGGGTACTAGTTCTGGTTCCCACCGTGGAGAGTAAATTCCTTGCTAAATGGCATGGGCCATATGAGGTCTTGGAAAGAGTGGGAGAAGTAAATTATAAGGTAAGACAGCCAGGTAGGAGGAAACCTGAGCAAATTTACCATATAAACCTACTCAAGCCCTGGAAAGATAGAGAAGTCTTGTTAACCCTAGTACCCCCAGGTCCGTCAGAGAATCAAGAAACTGACCCAGAGGTTAGCATAGCTGAAACCCTGTCTGTTCATCAGAAACGAGAGGTTCAGAATTTAGTGAAAAGAAACAAAGAAATCTTCTCTATACGGCCAGGTAGAACTAGCGTAATTGAACATGACCTAGTCTCTGAACCGGGGGTCCGAGTTAACCTTAAACCGTACCGAATCCCAGAGGCCAAAAGAAAGGCTATAAGTTTAGAGGTTAAAAAAATGCTAAAACTAGGTGTAATTGAGGAATCCCAAAGTGGGTGGAACAGCCCTATAGTCTTAGTCCCAAAGCCAGATGGTACAACAAGGTTTTGTAATGACTACCGGAAACTAAACGCGGTGTCAAAATTTGATACTTATCCTATGCCCAGGGTAGATGAACTTGTAGAGAGACTGGGCAAAGCCCGATATCTCACAACCCTAGACCTAACAAAAGGGTACTGGCAGGTTCCCCTCACAGAAAGGGCAAAAGAAAAGACAGCCTTCTCAACCCCAGACGGCCTCTTTCAGTATAAGGTGTTGCCTTTTGGCTTACATGGAGCTCCCGCCACATTCCAAAGAATGATGGATAAAATTTTAAAACCACATGCTCGGTATGCTGCCGCCTACCTGGATGATGTGGTAATCCATAGTGAAGATTGGCAATCCCACCTTCCAAAGGTCCAAGCTGTGCTTGACGCAGTCCGGTCTGCTGGACTAACTGCTAACCCCGCTAAATGCACTATTGGTCTGGAGGAGGCCAAGTATCTGGGATATTCTATTGGCAGAGGTTTACTCAAACCCCAAACACTCAAAGTGGAGGCGATACAAAATTGGCCAAGGCCAGTTACAAAAAAACAAGTAAGGACCTTTTTGGGGTTAATTGGGTACTATAGAAGGTTTATTCCCAATTTTGCAACTAAGGCAACCCCACTAACTGACCTCACAAAAGCAAGAGGACCGCTAATGGTAAAGTGGTCCCCCGAAACCGAACAGGCCTTTAGAAGCCTGAAAGAAGCTCTCTGTGCCCAACCAGTGTTGGTCACACCTGACTTCTCCAAAGAGTTCGTAGTCCAAACCGACGCATCTGAGGTAGGGCTGGGGGCGGTACTCTCCCAGGAGTCTCAAGGTGAGGAGCACCCCATCCTTTATTTAAGTAGGAAACTAAATCCCCAGGAGAAAAATTACTCCATAGTAGAGAAAGAGTGTCTCGCAATAAAGTGGGCTGTAGAGACGCTCAAATACTACCTGTTGGGGAGAAAATTCCGGTTGGTCACAGATCATGCACCCCTTACCTGGATGTGTCAAAACAGGGAAAAGAATGCTAGAGTGACCAGGTGGTTCCTAAGCCTACAACCCTTTAAATTTTCTGTGGAACACAGGTCAGGGCACAAACATGGCAATGCTGACGGGTTGTCAAGGATGCACTCCCTAATATCCATGGTCGCTCATCCCTCGAGGTCTGAGCTGGGGGGGAGGATATGTGACAGAAACCAGGGGATGGTAATAAATTCCGTATATAGGGCTCCCAGGATACTAGACAGTTTCTATCCTGTTTGGCCTGGGAGTGCAGCCTTATAATACATACACTCCATCCCACAGTTTGGCAAGCGCTGGAACTGAGGGATGAGAGATCCAGACCAGAGTTTGTCTGCTGCCTGATTTCTGTCACCTGTCATGCTAATTAGGAATCAGGTATGAAAGACTGATTTCCTGTTTGCTCTGGTCTCCCCACAAGAGCCAGGAGGCTGGAAGGCTGCTGAACTACAGAGGGGAGAAGCCTCTTCCCCAAACAGGTTCAATCTTTCTGTTCATTTGTGTAAGACTGCAAAAGTACCGTGTTTTGATGTTGGAAGTGGAAAAGCCACTTCCAACCCTGAGTCAGGGATATCTAAGTTAAGTTATCGCTCAGGTGAGCAGCTTTTGTTTTGATCTGTTTTCTGTTGTATGCACTGTGGCAGTCTCAGTGCCTGGGACTGAATAAACCAGGCATAGCCTGTTTAAAGGAACAGTACGTGACGCCTCATCATTTAACCTACCCTAAAAGACCGTGTTCTAAACAGTCCCGGACAAACGACGGAGCCCCGGAGTAAGCCGTTTGTCACAATATATATATATATATATATATGTATATATCGAATCCAATGCACAGCCGGCACACCATATGCAAGTAAATAAGTTTTGGTGCTTATCCCATAAAGCAATAACAGACCATACGATACCGGTTGCAACACGACATCACGTCATCACGGCATGCACGACATGCAGCACGCAGATAAGTAAATCATATATTTTCTATATTTGATAGAAGACACAAAAACCGACGTTTCGGTCCCCCAGTGGGACCTTTCTCATAGTCCATGAGACCATCCATGCCACACTGTGACAGTAAAATGTCCAGGAGCCCCTGTTTTTCCCTGACTTCCCTGCGGATGGACCCTTTAATTGGGAGATCTTTACCCTTTGGACATTTTACTATCACAGTGTGGCATGGATGGTCTCATGGACTATGGTAACTGATGTGGACTGTTAACCATTGTTGATCCCATATTAACAGTCTCTTTTTGGTATTGTGCCTGGTTTGCCTTGATTATAGCAACTGCATTTACGGTGTATGTACTGTATATATAACATATGTATTTGACATCAGCATGTATTAGGCAATTTGGTGCATGCGTTATCTATACTTGCTGTGTGGTTTTATATTTACTAGGGGTGAGGCCGGCCTTGTAGGTTCAAGGGGTTATTGTTAACCACTTGTTCTACAAATATGTTGTGCTTATAGGCTTTTTTCCCTTGCCTTTGGTATTAGGGGTCCATCCGTATCTTCATAGGGGATTTCCCCTGTCTGATACATATTCTATCACAGGAGGATGTCAGGGTTTGTTCTAATATTTTTGGTATTTTATGTTTGATTATTTGTGCCGTTTAATAAATCATAATTTTCTTTGATATTTGTTCTGAGTATACTTGAGTGCTGAGTTGGGACGCTCTTCTTTTTCTTTTCGTTGAGATATATATATATCTCAACGGGCACATCCCTGAGGAAGGTCACGTCTTGCTGACCGAAACGTTGGATGCAGTGCCATGTATTTCTTATGTGAATACAGTTCTTTTGTACTTACCTGGCTGTGTGCTGTCTCTATTTCCCGGACCAACATCTGCTAAATATTCATTTTATGTGTGCATATGGGATAAGCATCAGTGGATCAGTAGTTTACAGTGTGCCAACTGCCCTTGTTTTTTGTATACAGTATATATATATATATGCGTCAACAGCAGTGTCCACACCCTGCAGCGGTGCTTATCCCCTCCCATCACAGGCAGCAGCAGAAGGCAGATGCTGATTTAGTCCTGGAAGTTAAAATCAGTGCAGCAGTTTCTATGGACACTGAAGCTGAACCTGCATCTCTTTGCATTCCCAAAGTGGAGAGATAATAAAGTATAAACGCTGAAATGGGCTCTGGGTGATTAGCTCCGAATTACCATGTGCATAATTTAAAACAATTTAAATGGCTATTGCAGCACTCACATTAGACCTCTTTGAGACGTCTTGTGCTTATGTTTTCTCTCTCTCTCTCATGAAACATTTTGTTAATCCCTATCTAGGATTGCTTCCTGGCAGAGCAGTTTTATATTTAGACAGACAAAGCACTTACCCTGAGGGATTCCCTAGACTGACATTCCTGCCGCATACTGTAGGGGGAGCTGCGTGTATAGACAGCAATCAGCATAGACCTACAGTACCAGGGTTGTCTTAGGAGAATTAACTCAAAACCTGTAGTCCCACTTAGCTGGCTTCATTTATATTATTTATTATTATTATTATTATTAATATGATCATTTTTCCCTTTTTCCTCTTGATTCCGTTCTTCGCCTGTTTGGCCTGTCTATGGCAATGAAAAATGGAGGTCAAATATTATTAGCAGAGGTTAATAAAGATGGCCGCCGCACTGCAGGGATTTTTCCCTTAAATACCGTACTACCCCCTCTTATGAACGGATAGCTCACTTCTTTTGAACTAATCCCAATTATAATAAAGGGTCAGCAAGAAATTTGGCTGTCTTTTCAATGGCCGTGCGACGGTAAGAAAATCAGCTCATTAAAGCAGCAGTTCAAGCAATATCCTATATGTGTGTTTTTTTTAATAAATCAGTTCTGTACTATGAGAAAATACTTGTAGCATTTAAAATGTAAAAAAAAAATGTTTTAAAGACATTTTTAATGTTTCTAATGTAAGAAGCATTTCCAAAGTGACAGCCCCCTTCCCCTTCTGATAGGCTCTGGCTCTTGAGCCCCGCCCTCTCTCTAGCAGTGCACCAATTGTATCTAGTAACTGCCCAGTCAATCATATTTCAGGACTACATTGCCCAAAATGCTGTGCAAGAACTGAATTAAATAACCCAGAGCAAGCGATTGATTACAGGAGACAAGATCGATCTGCAGCTTAGCTAATCACTTGTCAGTGTGCAGATTGTATTGATGCACACATTGATTGGGAAAAAAATATATACCGTATATTTAATTTAAAAAAAAGTCAGCTTGAACTGAAGCTAATTTCTATACAAAATCTGTGCAATGTTTGCAACGTGCAAAAATATATATTTTTTTTTTAAACTTTGATGAAAATTTTGCCCGGTTGTACACAATTATTATAAGTTTTTTTTTAAATTATGTCAATATTTGAAATGTTCATATTTTCATCCAATTTGTGTTACCATTAATACAAAATGAAAAAAAAAAAACACACACACTAGGTGACTAGGTCACATGACTAACATCATGTACACATTTGTCATCTAATCTGCTCACTCATTTTTTTTTTTTTTAACTGGGCCTTTTTCCGGTGGCATTTTTTCACTGGAGAAACGTCCCATTTTCGTCACGTTCCCGAGTTCGCGCAGGCATTTTGCAGCATCTGCAGCTGCTCAACAGGTTTTCTTCTGCCTCCCTGTTGTTAAATAGCCCGATGTCAATTATTTTATTTATTCATAACATATTTTACCAGGAAGAAATACATTGGCAGTTACCTCTCGTTTCCAAGTAGGTCCTGGAACTAAATGTCCAAATTGGTTATTTTTTAAGTCTCCTGGCTGTGAAACTGGAGCAATAACTCTGGCTTCTCGTTTGTAATTTTTTTTCCTCTCTGATAAAGCGGGTGACGGTTATTCTGGCCCCGCGGTTTTGCAGCCAGGATACGTATACATGCGGTGTATGGATAAATGAGTCACTTTTGTGTAGATGGATGCTCCGTTATGCACTGGTTAATCTCCCCAGCACGCTAATGGAATAGAAAGGAGTGGATGCCAGACACAGCACTGAATGAAGATGTATTTTAACAAAGCAGCATTACATAATATATGATTATTGAATATTATTTGCCGTGCTCATTGAAGATGCTTTGCCATTGTGAATTCTCTTTAAATGCACTATATCTCCGTCCTCATCTCTGCAACAAAGGGGCGCTTTTCTCAGCCCCTCGTAGCCTTCCACCAACAGCCGTAAAGCTGAAATGTTGTCCGTCATTGGCCTTCCGTGCATTTCCGAGACAGGCTTCAAAAATTATTAAACATATTTTGAATTATGAAAGACACTTTTACAACAACAGAGACGCGTCACCAGAGCCACCTGCCATCGCCTTATTGAAAACACCAATATTCTTCATAACGCAAAGTGCTGAAGTCAGCAAGCGCAGTCGGCCACTGAGGCATGAACCCCGTGACCTGAGATGTCTTCCTTGGAGCATTGGATTATAGCATTTGAAGACTAACAGGGTTATTTATCAAAATCTCCCATCTGTGAAACTGAAACAAAAAGTGGGGGTGAAAATGGCACATGAAACGCAGCAAATACCAGTGGAGTAAGAGTGGCACATTTCTTCGGTAGTACTTCTTAGCGTCAGACTAAGGCTGCGGCCCCAGCCACTGCGTGCACGCTCGCCAGATTCTGCCGCGACCTGTGGTCTACGGTTGCGCTTCCAGTGAAGAGCAGGAGATCCGGCAGGGGGGAAGGTGCACTGCCATGATGTCACGCGGCTGGTTCGCCCTCATTGGCTGAACCGCCGCCGTGACGCGGCCACAGCTCGCCGCCGCGCCGAAAGACAAAAATCTTGTCTTTTGGCAAAGGCTGTGGCGCATCGTGCTTTGTGAGCGCGCGCGCACACTCTGACTGGGGCCTGCCCCATAGGCGGCTGTACTTTACGTGCGCCACGCACGTCATCACGCGCTGAGCCGCGGCCACCGGGGACATGCCTAATGGGCATGATGTATCCAGGCAATTTTGGAGAAAAATGGACGCAAATAGCATCATTTGTATCATGCTCCCAGCTATTTTATTGCATTCGGTTGCAGTATAGCGATTGGTGGAAGCACACCTGTCATCTCTTATATTATATATATATATATATATATATATATATTGTGACAAACGGCTTACTCCGGGGCTCCGTCGTTTGTCCGGGACTGTTTAGAACACGGTCTTTTAGGGTAGGTTAAATGATGAGGCGTCACGTACTGTTCCTTTAAACAGGCTATGCCTGGTTTATTCAGTCCCAGGCACTGAGACTGCCACAGTGCATACAACAGAAAACAGATCAAAACAAAAGCTGCTCACCTGAGCGATAACTTAACTTAGATATCCCTGACTCAGGGTTGGAAGTGGCTTTTCCACTCCCAACAACAAAACAAGGTACTTTTGCAGTCTTACACAAATGAACAGAAAGATTGAACCTGTTTGGGGAAGAGGCTTCTCCCCTCTGTAGTTCAGCAGCCTTCCAGCCTCCTGGCTCTTGTGGAGAGACCAGAGCAAACAGGAAATCAGTCTTACATACCTGATTCCTAATTAGCATGACAGGTGACAGAAATCAGGCAGCAGACAAACTCTGGTCTGGATCTCTCATCCCTCAGTTCCAGCGCTTGCCAAACTGTGGGATGGAGTGTATGTATTATAAGGCTGCACTCCCAGGCCAAACAGGATAGAAACTGTCTAGTATCCTGGGAGCCCTATATACGGAATTTATTACCATCCCCTGGTTTCTGTCACATATCCTCCCCCCCAGCTCAGACCTCGAGGGATGAGCGACCATGGATATTAGGGAGTGCATCCTTGACAACCCGTCAGCATTGCCATGTTTGTGCCCTGACCTGTGTTCCACAGAAAATTTAAAGGGTTGTAGGCTTAGGAACCACCTGGTCACTCTAGCATTCTTTTCCCTGTTTTGACACATCCAGGTAAGAGGTGCATGATCTGTGACCAACCGGAATTTTCTCCCCAACAGATACTATTTGAGCGTCTCTACAGCCCACTTTATTGCGAGACACTCTTTCTCTACTATGGAGTAATTTTTCTCCTGGGGATTTAGTTTCCTACTTAAATAAAGGATGGGGTGCTCCTCACCTTGAGACTCCTGGGAGAGTACCGCCCCCAGCCCTACCTCAGATGCGTCGGTTTGGACTACGAACTCTTTGGAGAAGTCAGGTGTGACCAACACTGGTTGGGCACAGAGAGCTTCTTTCAGGCTTCTAAAGGCCTGTTCGGTTTCGGGGGACCACTTTACCATTAGCGGTCCTCTTGCTTTTGTGAGGTCAGTTAGTGGGGTTGCCTTAGTTGCAAAATTGGGAATAAACCTTCTATAGTACCCAATTAACCCCAAAAAGGTCCTTACTTGTTTTTTTGTAACTGGCCTTGGCCAATTTTGTATCGCCTCCACTTTGAGTGTTTGGGGTTTGAGTAAACCTCTGCCAATAGAATATCCCAGATACTTGGCCTCCTCCAGACCAATAGTGCATTTAGCGGGGTTAGCAGTTAGTCCAGCAGACCGGACTGCGTCAAGCACAGCTTGGACCTTTGGAAGGTGGGATTGCCAATCTTCACTATGGATTACCACATCATCCAGGTAGGCGGCAGCATACCGAGCATGTGGTTTTAAAATTTTATCCATCATTCTTTGGAATGTGGCGGGAGCTCCATGTAAGCCAAAAGGCAACACCTTATACTGAAAGAGGCCGTCTGGGGTTGAGAAGGCTGTCTTTTCTTTTGCCCTTTCTGTGAGGGGAACCTGCCAGTACCCTTTTGTTAGGTCTAGGGTTGTGAGATATCGGGCTTTGCCCAGTCTCTCTACAAGTTCATCTACCCTGGGCATAGGATAAGTATCAAATTTTGACACCGCGTTTAGTTTCCGGTAGTCATTACAAAACCTTGTTGTACCATCTGGCTTTGGGACTAAGACTATAGGGCTGTTCCACCCACTTTGGGATTCCTCAATTACACCTAGTTTTAGCATTTTTTTAACCTCTAAACTTATAGCCTTTCTTTTGGCCTCTGGGATTCGGTACGGTTTAAGGTTAACTCGGACCCCTGGTTCAGAGACTAGGTCATGTTCAATTACGCTAGTTCGACCTGGCCGTATAGAGAAGATTTCTTTGTTTCTTCTCACTAAATTCTGAACCTCTCGTTTCTGATGAACAGACAGGGTTTCAGCTATGCTAACCTCTGGGTCAGTTTCTTGATTCTCTGACGGACCTGGGGGTACTAGGGTTAACAAGACTTCTCTATCTTTCCAGGGCTTGAGTAGGTTTATATGGTATATTTGCTCAGGTTTCCTCCTACCTGGCTGTCTTACCTTATAATTTACTTCTCCCACTCTTTCCAAGACCTCATATGGCCCATGCCATTTAGCAAGGAATTTACTCTCCACGGTGGGAACCAGAACTAGTACCCTATCACCTGGAGAAAAAATTCTGACCCTAGCACCCTTATTATATGTATTCCTCTGTGCTTCTTGAGCTTTCTCCATGTGTTCCCTCACTATGGGTAGGACTGCAGCAATGCGGTCCTGCATCTGGGCAACATGCTCTATTACACTTCTGTAAGGGGTAACCTCGTGTTCCCAAGTCTCTTTGGCTATATCCAGTAAACCCCTTGGGTGTCGGCCATACAATAGTTCAAACGGGGAGAAGCCTGTGGATGATTGGGGAACTTCCCTAATGGCAAATAACAGGTACGGTAACAAACAATCCCAGTTTTTCCCATCTTTATCAACCGCCCGCCGTAACATGCTCTTTAAGGTTTTATTGAACCTTTCCACTAAACCATCTGTTTGTGGATGATAGACTGAGGTTCTGAGATGCTTGATTTTTAGGAGTTTACATAGCTCTTTCGTTACTTGGGACATAAATGGTGTTCCCTGGTCAGATAGAATCTCTTTAGGAATCCCTACCCGGGAAAACAGAACTACTAACTCTTTTGCTATGTTTTTAGCTGAGGTGCTACGTAGGGGAACTGCCTCCGGATATCGGGTGGCATAATCTAATATTACCAATATATGCTGATGTCCCCTAGCAGACTTTATTAGGGGTCCTACTAGATCCATAGCAATCCGGTCAAATGGTACCTCTATTATGGGAAGGGGTACCAATGGGCTGCGGTACGCCTTGAACGGGGCGGTGATCTGACATTCTGGGCATGAGGAACAATAATTCGTAATTTCTGCCAGAACCCCAGGCCAATAGAAGCTTCGGAGAACCTTTTCTTTTGTCTTTTCCACCCCTAGGTGTCCCCCCAATGGATGACTATGTGCGAGGTGTAATACTACGTTACGGAATGTCCGTGGTACCAACAATTGTTTAGTTGTAACTGATTTCCTTTTATCAACCCGATATACTAGGTCGTTTTCTACCTCGAAGTAGGGGTAAGCAAGTGACCTATCTGGTTGGCCAGGAGTACTATTCTGGTCCCGTATATTTCCCCTTGCTACCGCTAATGTGGGGTCCTCCCACTGGGCCTTCTTAAAACTCCCAGGACTGACCTCTAGGTCAGCGAGGGTCTTATCCGGTTCTGGGGTGGTAAGTGTCTGCTCAACATCTTGATTTGGGGTATTCCCTACCAAAGTAGTGATGGGGAAGGGAATTTTACAGCACTCCTCCTTTTCCCCCTTCTTATTTGGGCCCTCGTCAACCTCCATTTCTGAAAAAGGGAAAGGATTTGTTTCTTCTAATACTTCGTTATGGTCCGCTATTGAACTCTGGGCGCTATTCTGAGCGGGGGACCACATTTTTAGAAAATGGGGAAAGTCGGTCCCTATTAACACATCATGTGCCAGTTTGGGTACAATACCCACCTTGAAATCTAAAGAACCAAACTCTGTTTCAAAAAAAACATCAACAGTGGAATATTCATGATTATCCCCATGTATACAACAAATTGCCACTCTTTGTGAACTGTTTCCTCTTAATGGGCAAGAGGTATTCGGACACTAGTGTGACCATGCTCCCAGAGTCAAGAAGTGCCCGAACCCTCTTACCATTAACCTTTACAAATGCCCACAGATGGTTATTCAAGGGGTCCTCTGGGCTAGGGCCCATACATTGGGACAACAGCGAATAAGGTTCCACGCTGTTGCATTGCATGGGCTCATCATTTAGTGGGCAGATTTTTGCTGTGTGGCCCCTCTCATGACAATTTACACATTTAGGTACATAGTCTGTGTCCCACTTAGAGCCTTTTCCCGGCTCCCCATGTTGGCTATTGCCCTTAGTGTGCGAACCACTGTTGCTTGTGCTGCGTGAAGGGGGTCGCCGCTCTTCAGCGCCCCTTAACCCCGGTACCCTTTTACCGTCTCTGGAAGAGTCCTGGAACCTCGGGTAGTGGGGTTGCTCCACGACTGTGGGTTGCGGGTGCTCTTCTGCTGCATTGTACCTTTCTACGAGGGCCACAAGCTCATCCGCATTGTGGGGGTCACTCCGACTGGCTCTAGATCAAAGTAAGCCTTCTGGGGTTCGCCGCTTAGGAAGGGTTGCGATTAGACCAGCCCACTCAGCTTCTGGCCATCCCTCTCTCTGTGCCGTGCATTCAAATGTGAGAAGATAGGCTTCCACATCATCCGAGGGTCCCATCTTCTGAAGGTAGTGGCTTGCCCTGGTCATTTTCGGAACTGGGGCTGCCGCTGCCAGTGGAAGGTTACTGATAGTCCCCCTCAGGATCTCGAGTTCCTGCTGTAAGCCCTGAGCGAACCGCTGTTGCTCCTCTCTCAGCAAGCGGTTTGTCTCTTGTTGATTTGCATTCGCGTTTTGCAAGGCTTCATTCGTCTGTTGCTGGTTTGCATTCGCCTGTTGCTGGTTTGCATTAATCTCTTGCTGGGCTATTAGCAGCTGTTGCTGGGCTGCATTCGTCTGCTGCTGGTTTGCATTAGTTTCTTGCTGGGCTATTAACAGCTGTTGCTGGGTTTCATTCACGTCTTTCTGGGCAGCGACATTGCGTACCAGCGCACCCACCACGTCTTCCATCTTGTTTGCAGAGGATGAAAAAAAATTTTTTTTTTTTTTTTTTTTTTTTCTTTCAAAGTTCTTCAACTCGCAGACCCCCTAGTGTTCTGCCCGCATTCTCCACCATATGTGACAAACGGCTTACTCCGGGGCTCTGTCGTTTGTCCGGGACTGTTTAGAACACGGTCTTTTAGGGTAGGTTAAATGATGAGGCGTCACGTACTGTTCCTTTAAACAGGCTATGCCTGGTTTATTCAGTCCCAGGCACTGAGACTGCCACAGTGCATACAACAGAAAACAGATCAAAACAAAAGCTGCTCACCTGAGCGATAACTTAACTTAGATATCCCTGACTCAGGGTTGGAAGTGGCTTTTCCACTCCCAACAACAAAACAAGGTACTTTTGCAGTCTTACACAAATGAACAGAAAGATTGAACCTGTTTGGGGAAGAGGCTTCTCCCCTCTGTAGTTCAGCAGCCTTCCAGCCTCCTGGCTCTTGTGGAGAGACCAGAGCAAACAGGAAATCAGTCTTACATACCTGATTCCTAATTAGCATGACAGGTGACAGAAATCAGGCAGCAGACAAACTCTGGTCTGGATCTCTCATCCCTCAGTTCCAGCGCTTGCCAAACTGTGGGATGGAGTGTATGTATTATAAGGCTGCACTCCCAGGCCAAACAGGATAGAAACTGTCTAGTATCCTGGGAGCCCTATATACGGAATTTATTACCATCCCCTGGTTTCTGTCACAATATATATATATATATATATATATATACCATACATCTCATGTATTTAGTCAGCCTCACTTCAATGGAGGATCACAGGTAAGAGTCAGCACTTTTCAAATAAAATGCAATTTTTTTGCTCTGGAATCCTTAAAATCTCACCGATTTGGGGTCATTGGGGGTAGGCTGAAACTGGGAGCGTTAAAATGGCACCCATATTATAATACTGAGATTCATCAGAGACCAAACATCCCTGCAAAACCTGGTGTACTCCTGGCTTGCAAACAGATTTTCAAGATTCTTACAGACATGGTGAACAAACATTTTAATGTGGGTATAAACATACTTTGCGAAAGAGTAGTGGATGCACGGAAAAGTAGCTCATTCAGGGGCAACTTTAATAAAGGAATAAGAAAAATGCTTCGGGTAGACGAAGATTTTCATTGAAAAGTCACAGATCAAAGGAGTGTAAGCAAGGGTGGATTCATAAATAGAAAAACTAGGTACCTGCCTAAGGTCTGCTGGGACAGGGGGGGGGGGGGGGAATTAATTAAGTAGGAAGATGAGTGTGTCAGTCTATGAGGTCTATTCAGGTAGCTTCGATAAGTGACTTGACGCTAGTTTAGTGCACTTACCAAGAGATGTTGCTTGTGGAGCTATGCAGAAAGCTTCGATAACATGTCAAAATCGCATGGAATTAATTCATTAAGGAAAAGCCTTTTTAATGATCATTATCACTCTTGCTCTGACAAGCTGTGCGGAAGGTCAAACAAAGGCAGAAACGCACATTTTTTGCTAGTAATTGTGTGACGGGCAACGGTAACCAGGCTATACAATGAAGGTTACGCCCATCTGGTTAACCTTGGGCCCCGTGTGTCCCTGGCAGCTACCTAGCACTATAAGCCAGGGGCCAGGTATCATTGCATGAAAAGTTAAAGTGACCCTGCTTTCCCACTTTCCATGTGCCCTGTGCCCCAGACTCGTGAAACGTGCTGGGTGTAAGTTTTAGGTCGGATATTTGGTACAAATGCAATCCTTTTGTTTGCAGGAGTTCGGAGGCCGGAGCTACCGGTAACCCCGCAATTCTCCCCGGCGAGCAGGCATGATCTGCCGCTACGCTGGGTGAATTACACCAGGGATGCCCAGTGTCCCCCAGACTCCTGGTTTTCGAGCCCAGATATCTCAGTCCTATTTCCCATATAGCTATGAGTCTCCCCAAGGTCCCCCATGTATTAAAATATGTTTTATTGTGTTTTATACATTTGTTATAAGTCTCTATGCAGTGAGCTCGGGCAGTTACTTAGGCGCCAGCATGTCTGCATAGAGTCCGTAGTTCAAAGAGGAGATGGGTTGTTGAGAGGTGTTGGGGTGCTAAATGGCCGGAACAGGGCTGAGTACTGAGTCCGGAGTGACAAAAAGAAAAGAGGTTGGGGCGCTCCCTATTTGTATAGGCTTGTGATGTTGCCTGTGTGGTAATGTGTAACCAAAGAAAGGGTAGTGTATACTTGCCCTTGTTGTTTTCTGCAGCTGGACCAGTAGAGAAGATACAGCCCGGAATCTTCTTGTAGTTGCAGTGGAGATGGAGGGTTGGTCAGCGCACGGGATTTTGCTCGAACATGGAGATAAGAAGATATGAAACACGAAATTAGTGTTTTGGTAGCCAAACAGTACAATAGAGTGTAAAAAAGTTTTCCTTTAAGATAATTGATATTATTAAAAATATTTTAAAAAGAGAAAATTTCTTAAATAAAATTTTTAAATAAAATTGTGTGGTTTATTGAGCTATTTGTGGGCAGATACAAAAGATGTGCTATATGTGGATTACTAGCAGGGCTTCTATGTGTTTGTATAGCCTGCTGTTGGTCTGGGGTTAAAAGGGATAATGGGGCTGGTTAGCAGAGTCTAGTGTGCAGTCTTTCCTTCACGGAATGCTGCCAGAAGCAATGAATGGCTTTCTCACCCTCCTAGTGGAGGCAGTATGTGAGTTGCTTCTCTCCCGGGTGCCCAAATTGAAAGAAAAAGGGCCGAACTCGGTGAGTAAGCAAATAAGATTTATTAGGTACAAAAAACAAAATAACACTCACGATACAGCTATGAAAACAGCCCAGCATCAGCCCGATCGTCCGGTATTGTTCCTCTCACCAGTGTGGCTCTCGTGGTCGCGTCCGACCTTCGTCGCGTTCCAACCTGACGAAGCATCACTGCGAAACGCGTCGTTCCCTGCCGGAGCCCATTGACTGAAGGACCCAGCCAGCCTGCTGACATCCGGTAAGACCTCCTCTTCCGGTCCCGCCGTCGGACGCGACCACGGGAGCCACACTGGTGAGAGGAACAATACCGGACGATCGGGCTGATGCTGGGCTGTTTTCATAGCTGTATCGTGAGTGTTATTTTGTTTTTTGTACCTAATAAATCTTATTTGCTTACTCACCGAGTTCGGCCCTTTTTCTTTCAATTTGGGCACCCGGGAGAGAAGCAACTCACATACTGCCTCCACTGGGAGGGTGAGAAAGCCATTCATTGCTTCTGGCAGCATTCCGTGAAGGAAAGACTGCACACTAGACTCTGCTAACCAGCCCCATTATCCCTTTTAACCCCAGACCAACAGCAGGCTATACAAACACATAGAAGCCCTGCTAGTAATCCACATATAGCACATATTTTGTATCTGCCCACAAATAGCTCAATAAACCACACAATTTTATTTAAAAATGTTATTTAAGAAATTTTCTCTTTTTAAAATATTTTTAATAATATCAATTATCTTAAAGGAAAACTTTTTTACACTCTATTGTACTGTTTGGCTACCAAAACACTAATTTCGTGTTTCATATCTTCTTATCTCCATGTTCGAGCAAAATCCCGTGCGCTGACCAACCCTCCATCTCCACTACTGAGTCCGGAGAACAGAGACCCCCTGCGGGGAGGACACTCTGGTCTGCCAGACTTAGTGGAGCCTGCCCAGTAGGTGGCAATGGGTTGACTGGGGGAAGCGGCAGAATGCCGGAGCGTTTCCCATTGGTCAATTCATATGTCCCGCCCACTGGGCATCCCGAGCCGGCTTGGCACGCCTCCTCCTCTGACATCAGCCAAGAGATAAGCCCCTGTTTCTATTGACTAGTGGGGATAGGGTTCCCACGCTCTGATTGGTCGCTCCTCCTACCTCCATTCTAAGGATTACTTAGTGGAGTATATGTAAGGAGATGGCAGAGGCAGAGAACCAGACCATCCGGTGACTTGTGTCGGTGAAGCTAAGGCAGGCTTTTCAAAGTTGCTCTGTTGCAAATAGCAGAGCAACCGGCTTTGTTTTGAAGCTAGGAACAGGGACTAAGTCCCGTCTTTTGCGGTCAAGTTCTACAAATCGAAAGTAGCGGTTACGGCTAGGATTTCAAGCCGACAAGAGGGTCAGGAGAACCGGGTGGATATCCCGGTCGGGTAAGCCTACCGAAGAAGGCGCCCTGCACCTAGTAGAACCTAGATTTCGCCCCTAGATCCCCAATAAGTGTGCTTTTATCTGTATATTGTGTAATTCTTCTTGTTGTACGTGGGTTTACCGCAATAAACTACATTTTGTTTATACTACCTCTTTTTGCTTAATGCATGATCCCGGCACAAATATAAATAGGTGTTAAGAGTCCTGGTCTCCCGTGACAAACTGCTATTCAGGTAGCTTCGATATACACATCGCGTCTTAAACACGCTTATTTTGTTTTCACCATTAATGGCTGGCGAGATGGGAATTGCGATTTCCCTCCAGCTATTACCCTATTATATTAAACCCTATTACAGGGGTTTAATATTATTGTAACGCTTGCGCTGCCCACGAGCAAGACAGGACCCCTGTACTGAGGTGGGAAAGTAGCAAACCACGCACCCACAGCAGCGGAAGCGTGCCTGGCAGGCGGATTGTCAAAGGTAGCCGGGTCTGGGTTGTAGAGAGTGGGTTAGTGGATACTTGCCAAGGTGTTGGAATGGAGAGTTCAGAATAGTCAAGTCCATTAGCCGTGGTCTGGGATTGGAGAGGTCGGAATCGTGGAAGTCCGTATAGTCGTGGTCTAGGTTGGAGATATATCCGCAAGGTCGAGGGTAAGCCGGGATCAGTATCTAGAGAGGTTCAAAGGTCAAGCCGGTCGGTACACGAGGGGTTAACCTGCAAGATAAACACAGGACAAGGAACAAGGCAGAACAGACGTAGGAGCTCAAGGCTACAACAAGTTATGCTCAGCAAGGTATGAGAGGAACTGCAGGGTTTATCTAGCATACAGGAACCAGTAGCAAGGGAGGCGGAGCGGAGGCACAGCCTCCGCGGAGACAAGGATTGGCTGCAGGAGACAAGTGAGCTAAATCAATACTTGCCACGCAGCTGGGAAGCGGTGCACGTCGTCCGAGGGTGCGGGGCTAAGCTCCGTGGCACACTAGAAGAGCTGCGCATGTGCGCACGCTCTGTAAGCAGAGCGGGGGTGTGCGCACGCGCTGGTGCCAGAGCAGAGGTCTGAGATAAGACAGATAAGGAGGAAACACGTCACAAAGGGCGTGTCCCCAGATTCCTTACAATTATAATTCCCTGTAAAAGGGTTTAATATTATAGGGTGATAGAGTAATAGCCTCCTCCTCTTCCAGTGTCTGGAGGGAAATCGCACATTCAGGTCAGCTTGCTTGTAAAGCAACCCCGAACTCGTGCAGTATGCCATTTGCGTACCAAGCGATATATCTTTCTGAATACCGATTTTACACAAATGTCATACCGTATGGCAGGAACATGCCAACACATTCGATGTTGCAGTGATAACATCGAAGCTACGGGAATAGGCCCCCATACTGGAAGTGTTCCTCTGTATGCGTGTGACTGTATCAATGTTCTCCTCTGTGGGTCTTTCCATGTGAGCCCCTTTGGTAAGCGTAAGATGTAATGGGGACCCCCTAACTGGGGCCTCGTCTAGGTCCAAGTAAAACCTTAATCTGACGTTGAGCACAAGGCTGGACAAACTATTAGAATACGGTCAGAACATGTGATTCAAGTGGTCAATATTTACTGTATATTTACTGTATATTTCTGTGCTGTCATGTACATAAGTTCCACCCCTCCCCCCCTGCTTGTTCTGTACATTATGTAGCAGGGCTATTGTCAGAAAATACATTTACAAATGTAGCCATGCATAACAATGTCTACAGTCATCTCTCCTGCTGGCAGCAAAACCTGGTAAGATGTGCCTGCTTCCTGAGGTATATAAGGCACTGCACTGCCTAAAGTTAGTGTGTGTGTTTGCTGCGGGTTGATGTTACAAGGTGAAGGTGAAGCAGCCAGTTAAAGGTGCCCACTAGTGCAGTAACTAGTGGCACCATTCTATATCCAGCCAGAGAAGGCCAACTGTGTCCAGGGACCTGGCACAGGGGTGATCTCCCTGCGAGGGAGAGGGGATCCCACTCCATTGGGAGGGTGTACCTTTTAAAGGGGATCACGGAGCAATGTGCGGCTGAAGCAATGACTGTGAGGGGCAGCTGGCCCTTATCACCACGCACAATAAAAATGGCTTGTTCAACGAGAACCCCATGGTGTGAGTCTGCAATTACTCTCCATGGGCCCTCACCACCAAGAAGGCGTTCCTCATCAGGACCATCTACCTGCGGACGCATAGATCCTGATGAGGTGGAGGCGCTGCACATGACGTAAGTAGGACTCGCACACACTACCTCAGATACCTGTCTGACTTGACATCCCCGAATACCATCATGCGGGAGACTCAGGAGTCCTGTTGCCTACAGGTGCACCACCAGACACGAACATGTAATGGGGGCTGGATAGACCACAGTGGCCAATGTGAGATTGGGTGGGTCAGACCAGTCAGGAACAACCGTTACAGTTGGAAGCACTGCTGAGATACCTGTCAACAGGACAGGCTTTTGCTAGACTCACCAGGAACAGGGAGAGTGTCTGCTGCCACTTCGTGCTGCGTGGAAGGGAGCCACGGGTAGTCAGGGGAGCTGCATGCGACGCGGACCGCACAGACGCCCTGGGATTCTGCAACTAGTTAGCTGGGTCTGGAGCCGGGGCTATAGCTGTCACCGAAACCTTGAGGTAGTGCTAGTGATATGACGCCTAAAGGGATAAACTGGTAACTTAGAGCAGGAATCCTGGAGAGGGTCTGCGCTAGACTGACCAACAGCAGGTAGACCCCCAAAGTATTGCATGGATGAACCAGAGTACTCTAGTCCATTCCAGACCACTCACCGCAGGGAACACAGACTGGGAGGAAGGAGATACAGCAGACACAGAAAGAGAGAACCTAGCCTGAGGTAGTGCAAACACGAGTCAGATCTACATCAGGTACACGGGTGGTGCACAAGGCATTTTTTATTGTACCGGTGTGGCAGCTGCCCCAAAGAGTGGAGCTCTATGTACAATAATTCAAGAAACAGTAGCCGAATGGCGCCCGCCAGAATGGAGAATCCGTGCGGTGCAGAAACTCAAATATGGCTGACGGAGGCCGAAGGAGAGAACGAATATGTTATGATGTGTGAGGAAGAGGAGCCAGCTACAGAAGAGACTTTTGTCAGCCTGCTGTGGAATGGCGTGAAAACAGTGATTGTGCCGTGTATGGCCTGCTTAGGACCTTGGGGTACTGACCCTGAGGATAGCGAAGGGGACATTATTGTGAAATGGGAGGCACGTAATGGACTTGCTTGTCATGCAACATACAAACAGTCGAACGCTACCTCAACAGTGAACCCGATTGACAGTGCAATCCAAAATGGCGGGTCCTGCGTCCCTGGGAAACAACCGCGTGGGCCAGTTGCAGAGAATATTGCAAAAGCTCAATTTGCAGAAAGTTGGCCAGGAGTGGTGCCAACGGAGAGCCCCCGCCCTGTTGGGGGGTATGGCGCGAAAGCTGGAGCCGCGCCCACATGGACTGTGACTAATTCTGCCCCTGTGCTGGGCCAGCCTACAAGTCTACGGGACTTCCCCCAAGTTTCAACCAGGGGGAGTGGTTTCCTGTCTTGGCGGATGCGGATGGAGAAAGCTGGAGGAAGGGTTGGCGACCCAGCCCCTGCCCTTCAGTTGCGAGGAATCAGCAAGCCGTACAGACCACTAGTGCGAATACCTCCATTAGTGACTATGGCTTGCAAACAAGAACAAGGGCCTGCCGAGCAGAACGGGCCATTGTAGCCAAATATAAACATTCCCATGGGCTAGAATACCCATATGTTCCCGAACCCCTCATGCAGGAGATAGAGGACCGCCGGGATGTGTGGCTCAGGGAGGATATCGAGTACTATATGGTTACCAAGGAAGGTGCCATTAAGGGCCCCCAAGCAGAGGAATGGATATCCCAGTTAATGCGAGTCTGGAGTATTGGGCGCAGCATCTATATGCATAAGGTGGTGTATAGAGGGGAACGTGGCTTGCCCCGGGAGTATAGCGTAACAGTGACTGACATGGCGGGCAGAGAAGTGAAGAAGCCAGATCCTCATCACTATTATTAGGGAGACAGCAAATGAGGTCTGTGAGAAATCTTGAGCGCCCCTGCTGGTCAGTGAGTGCTGTTATATAACTAATTATGAAAAGCATTGTTGATGTGTTCCTTTTGCAGTGTTTCCTGAAGAAAGGTACACCAAATTTAGGTCCCAGCCGGCACGGTGGGGATTCACCAGGGGGAGTATGTAGCCATGCATAACAATGTCTACAGTCATCTCTCCTGCTGGCAGCAAAACCTGGTAAGTTACAGGAATGCCAGCAGTAATCATGGAGGTTTGCCCTCACACCCTGGTGAGGTGCCATATGTATGGATGGGAGTGGCTACATGCTCTGAGTCCATGATTAGTGACATCAGAGATGTGCCTGCTTCCTGAGGTATATAAGGCACTGCACTGCCTAAAGTTAGTGTGGTTGCTGCGGGTTGATGTTACAAGGTGAAGGTGAAGCAGCAAGTTCAAGGTGCCCACTAGTGCAGTAACTAGTGGCACCATTCTATATCCAGCCAGAGAAGGCCAACTGTGTCCAGGGACCTGGCACCGGGGTGATCTCCCTGCGGGGAGAGGGAATCCCACTCCATTGGGAGGGCGTACCTTTTAAAGGGGATCACGGAGCAATGTGCGGCTGAAGCAATGACTGTGTGGGGCAGCTGGCCCTTATCACCACGCACAATAAAAATGGCTTGTTCAATGAGAACCCCATGGTGTGAGTCTGCAATTACTCTCCATGGGCCCTCACCACCAAGAAGAAGTTCCTCATCAGGACCATCTACCTGCGGACGCATAGATCCTGATGAGGTGGAGGCGCTGCACGTGATGTAAGTAGGACTCGCACACACTACCTCAGATACCTGTCTGACTTGACATCCCCGAATACCATCATGCGGGAGACTCAGGAGTCCTGTTGCCTACAGGTGCACCACCAGACACGAACATGTAATGGGGGCTGGATAGACCACAGTGGCCAATGTGAGATTGGGTGGGTCAGACCAGTCAGGAACAACCGTTACAGTTGGAAGCACTGCTGAGATACCTGTCAACAGGACAGGCTTTTGCTAGACTCACCAGGAACAGGGAGAGTGTCTGCTGCCACTTCGTGCTGCGTGGAAGGGAGCCAGGGGTAGTCAGGGGAGCTGCATGCGACGCGGACCGCACGGACGCCCTGGGATTCTGCAACTAGTTAGCTGGGTCTGGAGCCGGGGCTATAGCTGTCACCGAAACCTTGAGGTAGTGCTAGTGATATGACGCCTAAAGGGATAAACTGGTAACTTAGAGCAGGAATCCTGGAGAGGGTCTGCGCTAGACTGACCAACAGCAGGTAGACCCCCAAAGTATTGCATGGATGAACCAGAGTACTCTAGTCCATTCCAGACCACTCACCGCAGGGAACACAGACTGGGAGGAAGGAGATACAGCAGACACAGAAAGAGAGAACCTAGCCTGAGGTAGTGCAAACACGAGTCAGATCTACATCAGGTACACGGGTGGTGCACAAGGCATTTTTTATTGTACCGGTGTGGCAGCTGCCCCAAAGAGTGGAGCTCCATGTACAATAATTCAAGAAACAGTAGCCGAATGGCGCCCGCCAGAATGGAGAATCCGCGCGGTGCAGAAACTCAAATATGGCTGACGGAGGCCGAAGGAGAGAACGAATATGTTATGATGTGTGAGGAAGAGGAGCCAGCTACAGAAGAGACTTTTGTCAGCCTGCTGTGGAATGGCGTGAAAACAGTGATTGTGCCGTGTATGGCCTGCTTAGGACCTTGGGGTACTGACCCTGAGGATAGCGAAGGGGACATTATTGTGAAATGGGAGGCACGTAATGGACTTGCTTGTCATGCAACATACAAACAGTCGAACGCTACCTCAACAGTGAACCCGATTGACAGTGCAATCCAAAATGGCGGGTCCTGCGTCCCTGGGAAACAACCGCGTGGGCCAGTTGCAGAGAATATTGCAAAAGCTCAATTTGCAGAAAGTTGGCCAGGAGTGGTGCCAACGGAGAGCCCCCGCCCTGTTGGGGGGTATGGCGCGAAAGCTGGAGCCGCGCCCACATGGACTGTGACTAATTCTGCCCCTGTGCTGGGCCAGCCTACAAGTCTACGGGACATCCCCCAAGTTTCAACCAGGGGGAGTGGTTTCCTGTCTTGGCGGATGCGGATGGAGAAAGCTGGAGGAAGGGTTGGCGACCCAGCCCCTGCCCTTCAGTTGCGAGGAATCAGCAAGCCGTACAGACCACTAGTGCGAATACCTCCATTAGTGACTATGGCTTGCAAACAAGAACAAGGGCCTGCCGAGCAGAACGGGCCATTGTAGCCAAATATAAACATTCCCATGGGCTAGAATACCCATATGTTCCCGAACCCCTCATGCAGGAGATAGAGGACCGCCGGGATGTGTGGCTCAGGGAGGATATCGAGTACTATATGGTTACCAAGGGAGGTGCCATTAAGGGCCCCCAAGCAGAGGAATGGATATCCCAGTTAATGCGAGTCTGGAGTATTGGGCGCAGCATCTATATGCATAAGGTGGTGTATAGACATGAGCGTGGCTTGCCCAGGGAGTATAGTGTAACAGTGACTGACATGGCGGGCAGAGAAGTGAAGAAGCCAGATCCTCATCACTATTATTAGGGAGGCAGCAAATGAGGTCTGTGAGAAATCTTGAGCGCCCCTGCTGGTCAGTGAGTGCTGTTATATAACTAATTATGAAAAGCATTGTTGATGTGTTCCTTTTGCAGTGTTTCCTGAAGAAAGGTACACCAAATTTAGGTCCCAGCCGGCACGGTGGGGATTCACCAGGGAGAGTATGTAGCCATGCATAACAATGTCTACAGTCATCTCTCCTGCTGGCAGCAAAACCTGGTAAATTACAGGAATGCCAGCAGTAATCATGGAGGTTTGCCCTCACACCCTGGTGAGGTGCCATATGTATGGATGGGAGTGGCTATATGCTCTGAGTCCATGATTAGTGACATCAGAGATGTGCCTGCTTCCTGAGGTATATAAGGCACTGCACTGCCTAAAGTTAGTGTGGTTGCTGCGGGTTGATGTTACAAGGTGAAGGTGAAGCAGCAAGTTCAAGGTGCCCACTAGTGCAGTAACTAGTGGCACCATTCTATATCCAGCCAGAGAAGGCCAACTGTGTCCAGGGACCTGGCACAGGGGTGATCTCCCTGCGGGGAGAGGGAATCCCACTCCATTGGGAGGGCGTACCTTTTAAAGGGGATCACGGAGCAATGTGCGGCTGAAGCAATGACTGTGTGGGGCAGCTGGCCCTTATCACCACGCACAATAAAAATGGCTTGTTCAACGAGAACCCCATGGTGTGAGTCTGCAATTACTCTCCATGGGCCCTCACCACCAAGAAGAAGTTCCTCATCAGGACCATCTACCTGCGGACGCATAGATCCTGATGAGGTGGAGGCGCTGCACGTGATGTAAGTAGGACTCGCACACACTACCTCAGATACCTGTCTGACTTGACATCCCCGAATACCATCATGCGGGAGACTCAGGAGTCCTGTTGCCTACAGGTGCACCACCAGACACGAACATATAATGGGGGCTGGATAGACCACAGGGGCCAATGTGAGATTGGGTGGGTCAGACCAGTCAGGAACAACCGTTACACAAACAATCAAAGTGCTGTTGAAAAGTAGCGGTTCTGTGCCTGATTGCTAGAAAGCTCTATCCAACCTAGGAGAGGAGCTTTGAAAACGTTGATGCCGCATGTAGAACAGAGAAACGAAAATACCAAATAATGTAAATGGATCCCGTCTCGCGGCCAATATTTTGCACGTCCCCCTGGCACTGAAGGGGTTCAAATAAATAAATGTTTTTTTTTGTTGTTGTTGTTTTTTTTAAAGGTTCATAAATAGTTAAAGAGCTGGTGCCACTGAGTACCAACACACTTTGACCACTGCTTGGAGGTACCTGTACATTATCCATGAATTGCTTGCAAGATAATAAAAAATGGATGGGTTTGGCGAGCAGAGCAAAGACATAATGGGATGTGTGGGGGAGTAAAGGAGCGAAGGAACTGCCTGGCTGGCGAGTGAGTTACGTGCCAACTGCAAGCGCCCTTTTCCGAGGTAAGATTAAGCTATTTTAATGGGAAAGATACTTTGAGATATACTGTAAATCGTGCAGGCACAGGAAGCCAAAGGGGCCTGCGTGCCAACGTGATCTATGTACATTTGATGTCGGTTGAGAACGTAGTAGTAAAAAGTAGTACTGGGACTGTGTGCTCATTTGCATGTCATTACCCAGAATCCCTGGCTGCAGTGGGAGCACTGTATGCTAAGAGATGATGAGGAAAGGCAGGGTTGCAGACCTGTCTGAGACATGTAAATGTGTTCACAAGTGATACTTTTATTTGCTAAAAAATAGTACAAGCCTTAATAAAATTGGTGTGGTGTTTATGAAGGTCGTTATCTGACATGTTACATATGACGTATTGTTCGTTGTCTGAAACGATGTTTCACGCATTGCGTTGTTTCACACACAATACCTGCTTGATATAGTCTCAATGGTACACAGAATAATGTGCATTTTATTTATTTTATGACTAGCAGTAGAAAATATCAATTATTAGTGGAATATTTTATAATAACAATACTGTCAAAATATCAAATGTTATTTATGTATATAATGAACCAACCGTGCCGCGTCCAAAATGGTTATCGTTGTTACAGAGCAAGGTAAGCACTTCTATTTCTGCGCTAACGAATCTAAACCGATTTAGGATTTGCACCAGGTTAAACTTGGCGTACACTTTTTGACGCAGTTTCTACTAATTTTATGATGCACATATGCAAATGATTTGAGTACGTATCATTTACATCTGTATATCATGCGCATCACTACTGTTTATTCAACACCTGTTTGTGCCAATATATCTGCTGTATCACAATCTGTGGCCCGAGCCCGATTACCCAATAGGCCCGTCAGGCCCAATTTTAGGGGCACCTGGCCAGGCCAGGCCCAATTTTAGGGGCACCTGGCCAGGCCAGGCCCAATTTTAGGGGCACCTGGCCAGGCCAGGCCCAAAGGGGCCGACCTCGCGTCTAGTTTTATTTTGCGCCTAGCTGAAAACATTCATCTGAAATCCATCCGTTGCTCTTCCCTTTCTTACGTTCTGGCCGTAGACATGTACGCCGTCAGAAAATTTGCGGCGTCGGCTGGTTGAACTAAAATGATCAGCGGCGCACATTATCTCACCGTCGGAGAGCAGTTTGTCGATGGCGTAATTAGCCCATTGTTTTTAATTGTTGCAGGCTGCCATTGGTATCAGAAGCATTTCATTAAGCCCGACTTCAGTTGACTTAAACCCCTCATTTTAAACCCTGGTGACGGTGGCGGCGGTGGCGGCACGTGGCGTGCTGGTAAGGGGTGTTTGTTAATAATAGTGCAGCTGCGCTTTTTATTTTCAAGCGGCAGTGACAAAATAACGTAACAAAAAACAGATAAAGTGCGCAAATTATTAGGTCTATTGATTAACCCCTTCACCTCCGTGTATTAATTAAATAACAAAATACAACCTCTAAATCGATGGGTGACCTGCAGCTATATGAACAGGGGTAAACCCCTAGGCAACTGAAACACAAAAAAGACAAAAGCGCAAAAGCACATAGTGAAGTTTGTAAAAATGGGTGAATATAATTTTAGGGTATATAATCTGCGTACATCAGGTTAGTAGGTATAAAGCATTTCATGTGCAATACATGAGTTTACCAACGCCGCACTGCCGCCTCCAGACTTTGGGAACTCTCTCTCACAGCATCCAGGACACACTGTCTCGATTGTAGTTGGAAACCTCCACTGCGGTACTGTATCTTGGTCAGTCTCCTTCCCCGATCGCTGCCGTTATAGCTGCTCCTTCTCGGGTCTGTTTTCCAGCTGCCACTGTGTCTCAGCTCACTTCGGCAGTAGTTCACGTGTCCCGCGGGGTTTGCGACCGGCCGCAAAGGGAGGTGGTGCCGTAAAGCGCGATCTTAGCTTTACTGCAATTTGCCGAATGCAGTTTTTTTGTGAGAAGTCAGTCCAATGCAGGAAAAATCACACAGAGTGTGGGGATAAGGTCCTAGGACTTATTAAAATCTTTATCCAACGCGTTTCGAAGCATAGGCTTCTTCTTCAGGGATCCCTGAAGAAGAAGCCTATGCTTCGAAACGCGTTGGATAAAGATTTTAATAAGTCCTAGGACCTTATCCCCACACTCTGTGTGATTTTTCCTGCATTGGACTGACTTCTCACAAAAAAACTGCATTCGGCAAATTGCAGTAAAGCTAAGATCGCGCTTTACGGCACCACCTCCCTTTGCGGCCGGTCGCAAACCCCGCGGGACACGTGAACTACTGCCGAAGTGAGCTGAGACACAGTGGCAGCTGGAAAACAGACCCGAGAAGGAGCAGCTATAACGGCAGCGATCGGGGAAGGAGACTGACCAAGATACAGTACCGCAGTGGAGGTTTCCAACTACAATCGAGACAGTGTGTCCTGGATGCTGTGAGAGAGAGTTCCCAAAGTCTGGAGGCGGCAGTGCGGCGTTGGTAAACTCATGTATTGCACATGAAATGCTTTATACCTACTAACCTGATGTACGCAGATTATATACCCTAAAATTATATTCACCCATTTTTACAAACTTCACTATGTGCTTTTGCGCTTTTGTCTTTTTTGTGTGGCAGTGACAAAATGTATTTTTTGGGGCTGAGGTCAGGGGGGCCTGGTTCCCGGCCTAGGGCCCCCAATTGGGTAAATCGGGCTCTGTCTGTGCCTCGGTGCATTGTTCATTAGCCCTAAAAAAATCCTCCATATCAACAAGATTGCATCAGATGTAAGAAACTGTTCTTACACGCGCCACAGCGCGGCTGTGTTAACACAGGGGCTCTATGTATCAAAGGTTAAATGTAGCTGTAAATTCTTTATTTCGTCAAACCTGGCACTGAAATATACCTGTGCCAGACAGCATCTATGTATTAATCTTACTTACTTAGGGACTGAACGATGCTTAGGGGTGCTACACACACACGACAGACACGCACAGCCTCGCCTCTCCTGCTTTCTCATCACATCCCCAGACTACTGACGACATTTCCTGATTGGCTGCATTACCCAGCAGAGGCCAATCAGGGTGGAGGAAACTGCCCAGCCCCCTAGAAACTCTATGCTCTGGGATAATTGGGAAATCCCGCAGCACCCTTTTAATCCTCTCACGGAACCCAGATTGGGAAACACTGATTTAATGATAAGTATATTCTTTGATATGTATTTTTTTTTTTTAATCTATATTTGTTCATGCTTTTGATATTATGCGTTTTATTTGGTTCTCTTTATTAGGCAGAGGTTATAGTGGTGGCGTCGCTGCGCGCGCGCGTCAGGTACAAATCAGTTACTGGATATAGTAGTTAGCCAGGTGACTGCGCGCCTGCCGGCAAAGTAGGGCGTTGACGCGGAGGCGTTTTGAGAAGACAATACATTTTGTCTTTTCAGACGGCTGCCGCGTGACGTCAGCGTCACCTGAGCTGGTTCAGCCAATGAGGGCGAACCAGCATCGTGACGTGTCCGCCACGCCCCCCCATGCGTCCCCCTCACACCCCCGCCACGCCCCCACATCGTCTCCCCAATCTCCTGCAGCCAAGCTCACAGATCGCAGGGGGCTGCAGGAGTGCGCACAGTCGCGCGCTCGTTCGCACGTGGCCGCGCAGGTACCATAACCTCGGCCTTATTGTGTGGAGTATTCTATTTATGCGTCGGTTTTATTTTGTACGTTATGTCTTTTTTTCTCTTTTGGTTTTTCTTTGGTGGGGACATCAAATACGGATACGTATGTTTGTGCGGATTCGCTGTGGTTTAATATCATCCAATTGAGAGCTGTTATGATCCTTTAGTCTAGTCCAGGAGTGGCACACTTCCAGCGCTCAAGTGCCAACAACATGGAGTTCCGGCTTGGTGGCGGTGCCACGACACCTAGCCCCGTTGTTACAGAGGCCCCTATAACTGTCTTACCTTGTCAAATAGCATTGCGTTGCCGTGACAATGGGCTGTCACGTGACATTGATGTCGCGGCGCCATGATGAGGGACCCTGCAGGAAGTGATGGCAAAGGAGAATTTATGAGGCCCCGCAACATATGGCTGCACTGAGCCCCGCAAATATTCCCAGCCGGCCCTACCAACAGGTCAGGTCAGAGTCACTGATTGAGCCACCTGTGCTGGAGCAGGGATATCCTTAACCCCTGACCTGTTGGTGGCCCATGAGGACTGGAGTTGGCCACCCCTGCTCTCTGCCTGATTTTATGTACATCGCTCACTTTGTGGGTGCGTCTTCATTTTCGTTTATATTGTTGTTTAGCAACAGGCTGGCTGTGTCTGGGGGGGGGGGCGTGGTCTTCCTCAGTGTAGGGTTAAGCTGGTTCTTCCTGTCGCAATGCTCGATGATGTCAGACGCCCTCCGGAACCCCAGTACCGACGAAATCTATTTTTAAGTGTACAGATTATGTACGGTTTTATGTAATAT
Source organism: Ascaphus truei (assembly GCF_040206685.1). Classification (NCBI taxonomy): domain Eukaryota; kingdom Metazoa; phylum Chordata; class Amphibia; order Anura; family Ascaphidae; genus Ascaphus; species Ascaphus truei. The sequence goes on along the minus strand of NW_027454105.1, from coordinate 19,221 downwards.
CCTTAGCCCTGATGAAAGTCTGATTCTAGGATCGAAACTTCGGTATTTTTTATTTATTTTTTTAAATCATTAAAAAAAAAATTAAATTAAGTGCCCAGCTTGATTGCTTTCGACTACTGAGCAGGAGGCCCTTTTTCTTTTGGTTGATTATGACTCTCTTGCGTGCTTTTGATTTTGTGCGCCAGTCGTGCATTAATCTTACTTGCGCCATTTTTTACTATGTCTGCGTCTGCCTGCGATGAGATGAGGGATTTATGGTGCAAGTGGGAGGAGTTAGGGCGGAGTTACATTTGTATGTTGGTGCAGATCTCTATATTGAGAAATGTGCGGCTCGGTTACTTTTTTGACGGTTTTCTGCGTAGTTTCTCTCTGTCGCATTAAAGATGGCGTATGTCTTTTTTTTAGTGCAGAATACTAGCGCAGTGTGCGCCAAACTTTACAACAGTAGAAATCCCCCTAATAAATATGTTGCATTTTTAGACAGAACAAATGCTTCTTTTATGCAAGTGCATCAACGCAGACAACTCTTAACATAGACCCCTACGCGTTTCTTGTGCTCTGTTGTTCTATTATGTGCAGTTTAGTAAAAGAAGCAACACGACAGTATGTGCAGATATATAATAAGGACCCATTAACCTACTGTATTTTCTTGAAGACGTTTGCTAGGAGAGATGCATTGAGATGAATATGGCGTCCTCCGGTTTGCCCTGCGACGCATTGCAGAACAATACACAGAGTAAGAAGAGTTAGCAATTGCAATACACACTGGGTTAACCCCTTTGATGCCATTGCACTGTAGTGCAGCACTATAGGATGTATCCTTGGTTAATGATGAAGCTATATTTGTCTTTAAAAAATAAAAATGGGTGTGTGCGTGCCGAGCACGAGCATTTTAAGTGAAACTTCTTTGTGTTTTATGAGTGAAATTTTGTTTTGATAGTGATTTTTGTGCTAGAATGAAAGACTTTTGAGAGTATACTCTACTTGGGTGTTGTCCGTTTATTGTACATTTTCCATATTGTATAGCTGGATGATGTTTTTTGTATCAGCGGTACTTTTACCAATGCATGCTCACAGGTAACAGCCCTTCTATATTATTGTATGGTCTCTGTGTTGTGGGAAGGAGCTGAGGCTTCTGGGTAAGGCTCTGGAATGGCTTATGCACTCGTGCCTATCAGGTGTTCTACATTTATTGTACATTTTCCATATTGGAGCAGAAGAAATTGTTCAATTGTACAACTTTCACATGGTCGCTCTTCATTGGAAAACTTTCTGATTACTGCGGGAACTCTATATCAGTTAATCAGCGCGTGTCTCCTCGTCTCTGCGCATGCGCTGGCGGCGCTGGCAACGTCCGCTTCAGCACATGTGTGGCGACGCCCATTTCTGGCCATGCACTTGCGGCGACGGCAGCATCTGCGCATGCGCAGCCCACGCAGTCCAATGATGTCACTTCCATTACACACTTCCGTCTCCAACAAGAAGATTTGTGCCATGAAATTTCTCTAGGTGCCAGCAAAGAAGTTTCACTTCAAAACAATTGTGATGTGCCCAACAATCCGTTCCTTTCCTTTACTGGGGTTTATCTACAAAGTCTTACACTCGCAATATTTAAAAAAAAAATAAAACAGTAGCTGATTTGTCAAAGTAAAGAGAAGCTATTGTGGGCTCCAACTTCTGCAGTGGCATTATTTAGTAAAGTCCTCCATGCTTGATCTGACTTTTTTCTTTGATATGGGGTTTTTATTTTTTGCACTTTTGTTAAAGTCTCCCACCTTCAAAACCGGGGCAATATCATTGTCGGGGCCGCAGACAGATTTCCTGGGGCCCAGAACTACAGTTCTTAACGGGCCACCCCCCGTCGGCAGTGTTACGAGCCCCATTTCACACCTTGCGAGCCCCCCATTTCACACCCCGTGAGCCCCCTCTAATTGCCTCCCTCTTCCTACACTGCCGACACACTTAATTGCAGTGCGGCCAGATCCGCAAGCCGGGAGATTTCCCGGCTTGCTAGTGGCCGCCCCTCGGCGTGCCGCGCGTCATAGACGCGCGGTCACGCGTCTTCGGGAGCCTGCGCCCCCTGCACGCGCGTCCAGGGCTCCCCGAGGGAGCCCTGGTTTCCCGCGATGTGGGGGACGGCGGCAGGGGGTTCCGGGGGACCCGGCGGACCCGGCAGCGGTAGGGAGAGCGCCCCGATCGGAGGGCGCTCTTCCGCTGCTTCGGCGCGCGCCCGTCACCCTCAGGCGCGCGCCAGGCTACTGCTGCGGCCAAGAACGGGCAAATGCTCGAATAAACTTGGCCGCAGCAGTATGTATTTCTCTCGACCGCCACCTCACCTCTCACTCTCTTCCCCTCCATCAATTACCCCACTCTCACTCAATCCCCCCCCCACCTCACATGTATTTCTCTCCTCTGCGTCTCACTTTTACTCCCTCTTTTCCTCACACCCCCCCTCTCCTCTCACTCTCATCCCACTCCAACCACTCTCACTCAATCCCCCTCCTCACACTCATTCCCTCCCCCCCCCCACACACAATTCCCCAAATATATACAAGACTCCAAATACATACAAAAAACGCCCTCCCCATATGTATCAGATAAAAAATGATTTTGATTTAATGAGATTTTGTTTTTCTTTGATACTGTACATCTGAAGCAGTTTTTTTTTAGCCTGGATAGATATACCACTTGTGTGCCTATTTCCCCTCGTGCATTACCTTGCTGGAATGGTTTTAGTAGGATGGAGATACCAGGTGCATATAATGCATCGCCGTTTGTAATTCTTTTTCTGTTACATCAAAAACTGATTTGGCATAACTGGAGCAAAAAATAATGCACTATATTTATTAAAGAAAATGTAAAAAAATGTATTGCGTCCTATGGGAACTTTTTCTGATAAATCTGATTCATTTTTGTTTGCTCCAGTTTTGACCACCGCTGTACCTCTCTGGAGCTTCATACATTGTCCCCAGTCAGCAATGTCAACCTCCGAGGACCCGAAGTTAGTGAGATGAACCAAGAATCTGGACCAAAAGAATATAACATTTTAATGGAAAATGGCAAATTATTTCTCAACTGTAAACCTGCATTACAATCTGCGAGATGATGTTGTAAAAGCAGTGAAAATGACCCCAAATCCGCGAGATCCACTGAAAATCGGTGAGAGTTGACACGTTTGACCTACACGTCTTCTGCCAAGGTCACAGCACAAGGGAGCTCTGTCCGGGATAAGGGGTTAATAAGAAGTTAATATATATACTGCGCTATTTTTAATGATTGTGCTTCATGTTGATAAGACCCAGAGAGCTCTGTGCACGGTGCGCGAGGAAATCTCGGTACCTTGCCAACTAATTTTTTTAATAACCATTTCTCGCATTTAATAAGACTGCAATATCGCATTGCTCTGTGCAATCCTCCTCCATTGATAAATTGCATTCGAAATATATTGGCTGATTTTGTAACGGTGAGTGGTTTTTAGTAGACACAGGCTGTTTGTCTCTAATTTTCTACTAATGAGAAAATATGTAGGTAGTAAAGGATTATAGGATAAGATATATATCCAGTTAATTAAAATTAACAAGGTCTAATTTTAGCATTGAGTTATTTAAGTTCCTGCACATGAAAGAAGATGGAAAAAAAAAAAAGACCAGACTAGGAATATTTCCTTAAACCCATTTTCGTTCTGAGCATTGGTTGCCATAACAACTCGAAGTGATCCTATATTTTACTTAAAATTTGATTTCATAACAATAATTGTTATAATTATCTGTTTCAGTGCTTTTAGCGCACATTTCTCTCGCTCCCATTGTTTCGGATCTCCGGTTGCTGTAACAACAAGGTTGCCTCTGTTTTCTGACAAAGACAAACTTTCCCCGCGCAGATAAATGCAGGTTGAGTTGTGCTGTAGTCACAGAGCAATCTGTTTATGTCTGTTGACTCTGCTTAGCTTCACGCATCAAGAGTGGACCTAGGGCTGCCACCTTATGAAGCCAGAATAAAGGGTGCTGCTTACACAGATATCTATACCGGAGTGTTGTTGACAATCACAAAGAAAATCAAAACTTGCGGGTGTACAGTAGGTATCATGGCAAAAATGCACCATATTTATTTATAAAATGTTTTACCTTATAGTAATACATTGAGAGTTACCTCTCGTTTTCAAGTATGTCTTGGGCACGGAGTTATGATGACAAATGCATGGTTACAAATACATAGTTACATTAAGTAAGCAGGGTTATACAGTATGTACAAGACATTGCATGCACAGTAAGAGATAATCTATATTATAGGCGTATGTAACAGTTGCAGACCAGATTAAAATGTGAGACAGCTTTAGTTCTGAAAGAACTTAGGCTGGTGGCGGCTCTGAGAATCTCCGGTAGATTGTTTCAGTTGTGAGGTGCACGGTAAGAGAAGGCGGAGCGGACGGTCTTTTGGAGTCAGATCTCAGATGATAAGTGCTGCATGTGGTAGGGGTGAGGAGCATGTTCAGATAGACGGGTAGCTTGCCCAGAAAGTATTTGAAGGCAAGACAGGAAAGATGAACTTTGCGCCTAGACTCAAGTGATGACCAATCTAGTTCTTTATGCATTTAGCAGTGATGTGTGTGGTAGTTGCATTGGTGGACAAAACGGCATATTGAATTGTAGAGGGTATCAAGTTTGCTAAGGATATGTATACACTGTGTGCTCATTTGCATATCATTTCCCAGAATTCATGGCTGCAGTGGAAGGACTGCGTGCTAAGTCATGATGGGGAAAGACAGGGTTGCAGACTTGTCTGAAATCTTATTAATTATATATATTATATTCCACGCAGATCTTTAGTTACATGATTTTATCCCAAGTTAGACACGGCCTAGAATTTCTACGCGTCGAAAATTGAATAAAAAGACACACCCAAATGCAGACGTTCTATACAGTACATCTCATTATACAACGTGCATCTGGTGACTTCAACACACCCGACAAAAGTTGAGACAATCATCTTGATACGATGGCATTTATCAGCGGCTGCAAAACTGGGGCAGGAAAATACCACCAAATTTCGGAAGAAATGTGTTTTCCTATTAAAACCACTCGTTTATGCCACTTCAGATTTGGTGCATTTTTTTGACGCAAATACAATGTAGAGATCTGATGCATAGAAATGCGGAGTTTTATACATCTAATTATGATGTGCACCATCTAACGCCTCCAATTAACACTCCCCAAACCACAAGCTGATGGGGCATGGTGTAAAACTGAGATACATTCACACAAATAGACACAATTTAGCATCAAATTTACCTTGGCACATCACCCCATTGGACAGGGGTGGCCAACTCCAGTCCTGAAGAGCTAACAACAGGTCAAGTTTTCAGGATATCTCTGCTTCAGCACATCTTCATCTTCGATTGAGCCACCTGCGCTGAAACAGAGATATCCTGAAAACCTGACCTGTTGGTGGCCCTTGAGAACTGAAGCAGGCCATCCCTGTCCAATGGGGGTTATTTTTGTACTAAATTATCCCAACTGCAAAACTAGGGACCAATCAATGCAAGAACTGAAAATCCACAGGTTTACTCCAATTGCTTTTAATAGAATCCCTTTCCTTTAACAGAAATGGTGCTATTTGCACTAGTTTTGCCCCGTTTTGTTAAGATTGGAGATGTTAGTAATTAATCACCTGCCACTTGCAAAACTGAGGAAAAAGCATCAATGGGTTTTTTTTTTTCTAAGAAAGTGAATTCCACTGAAACTTACTGGATTTTCTTCCCTTGATAAATTGGCGCGGCTTTGTTTTAATTACAGCACAAAAGACAAATAAAAACACGTAGACGGGATAATATATGAAACGATTTATCATACAAATACATTTCTGTGGCAATATAGCTTATTAGAAACTAATACTGTGTTGGGGAAGAGGAGGGAGAAAGACTTTTGAAATACATTCATGGTTCCCCTAGTAGAACTACTGGGAAACATTCTCTAAGATTGACCAGAGCCTAGAGCCAAGGTCCCAGAACCTAGAGCCAAGGTCCCAGAACCTAGAGCCAAGACCCGTTGTTGAGTCTCTGATGGGTTACATTGGAGATTCAGCTACATTTTAATACTATAGTATAATACTACAGGGAGCGCAAACTTTTGCTGCTGCGCCTCCCCTGTCTTGCCTGCCTCGGTGCCTGCGCCCCCCCTACCTTGTAGCTACGTTAAATGATGCTTCAGGGTCATGTGACGTCACATCACGTGACCCGCGGTGTCATGTGACGTGTCACGTCACATGACCCCGCAGCATCATTTGACGCCTCATTGCCATGGCGATGTGTCACAGAACATCTGAATCACGGTAAGTAGAGTGTTGCAGGGGCCTACGCGATCCTCCGGCTTTTAATTTAAATGCCTTGGGGAAGAGCATGGGGCCTCTGCAACCACCTGTGCCCCACAGAAAAATCTCCTGCCCCCCAGTTTGTGCACCCCTGCTATAGTTAATTTGTGACAAAAATGTCTATTTTGTATATTTCTACTATGGTGGCGTGAGTGGAGCATTTGGCTAAACACTGTTATTAGTGCATCTATAGAGGCTATGGGGTATATTCTATAAGCCCAAAGTTTGCCGTTCCGTGAAGTCTGACACGGAAACTCCATTGAGGTCAATAGGGCTTCAGTGTCATAGCGCACGGATCGGCGATCTTAGAGTTTCAGTGCTAGAAAACGAGACCGCAAGGTCACTGCCATGGGTACCTCTTTTGCACCCTCATACACAAATTTGTTTATGGGCACCTGGGAATCCACTTTTATTTATGGTGACACTAATCCATATCGGTCTAACATAAAATGTTATCGTCGACATATAGACGACCTAAATTTCATTTGGTAAGGAGGTGTTCCTTTATTGGAAGAGTTTGTGGGGTGCCTGAATACTAATGTTTACAATCTAAAATTCACCCATTCATATAGTTCACATCACATTGACTATTTGGACATCTCTCGTTTTATTGACATCAATAGTACAATACAAACTGATGTCTTTAGAAAAACAAATTCCAAAAATACAGTTTTGAGAGCAACAAGCGGACATCCAAAATCCTTGATTCGAGGAATCCCTAAAGAGCAATTCCTTTGATGAAGGAGAATTTGTTCAACAAACAACTCAATGTTTGAACAGTCAAAAGATCTTGCCCAGAGATTTAGACAGAGAGGCAATCAGGTACAAGACATCCAAAATGCCTGTGAGAGTGCCTATTTTGCAGATAGATCCATTTTGCTTACAGACAAGAAACATAAAGCATCCAAAGTTGAGTTACCGCTTTCATTTATACACAATATAGCAGGCATGCAGAAGACATAAAACACATTATTTCCAGACATTGGGAAGTCCTAAAATTGGATCCTGACTTGTCGACCATTATACAGGACAAACCCAAGTTCGTATTCAAACGAGCAAGAACATTAGCGACTCATCTCTCACCTAGTATGTATACTTCACCAGTAACACATACTAAATGTTTTATGCCCCCTGTAGGCTTCCACAAATGCGGTTTTTGCAGTGTCTGCAGATACGCCAAATCGATTCGGACAGTTCAATCTAAAAGAAATAAAGATACATTGAAAGTTAAAAACTTCATTACTTGTAGCAGCAATTTTGTCATTTACAGATTAACTTGTGGATGTGGCAAAGATTATATAGGAAGGACCATTAGACCACTGAAGGTGAGAGTTATGGAGCACCTAAGAACGATCAGGAAGCGAGACATTCGTTTTCCAGTTTCCAGACACTTTCTTGAATACCACAATGGTGACCACCATCAGTGGTCTAGAACAGGTCCCTTTACCTATTAGGAAGGGTGATCGTCAAAATATCTTAAATTAGAGGGAGATGTTCTGGTTTACGGTGTTGAACACACTGGCCCCATATGGCCTCAATATCGATTGGGAATGAAAACATTTCCTTGTCTAGAGCATCTCCTCTGATTTATATCGTCCTTACCTATACTGAACTATCATTTATTTATGTGTTCTTCATACATTCTCTTTTTACATATATGCACTCACTTTATATATACATGTCAGTTATGTGTTCATCCTGAGTAATATTTTGAACAGTTAAAAATGTTAAACATTTTTGAACAGTTGTATTTTAATGCGGTTATTGGTCATGACATATTCCAGACATATCTTGTGAATGATTTTCTTTATTCTCTAAAATGTATGTACTTTAGAATTTTGATTCAGTGCTCTTGAAAGTATCACTGCATCCATTGTGTATTAGGCCTCGGCCATGTTACCTGCTGGCGTGCTGACGCTCAGGGAAAGTGGGTGCTTTCCCTGGCCTTAGTCAGCGCGCCGTCAGGGGGCGTGTCGGGGGCGGGCCAGTGACGTCACAGAGCTGGTTCGCCCTCATTGGGCGAACCGCTCACGTGACCGGCCCTGCGCGCCGGCAAGCAGGGAAATGTAAAATTCTGGTAAGACCTTCGCTTCCGCGCATTTGCTGAAGCGTACTCGAGCCCCTACTAAAGCCGCTCTAATTGCGCCTGTAGGGGCTCAGTGCTGAGCGGGAGCGCGCCTCCGCCAGCAAGCAGCAACCATGGACGAGGCCTTGATCACACTATTGTAACGTGTGCTCACTGCAAACGGGACTAGACCGCGAGGCTGAGGTGGGGATGTATATAACCACCGCCCTACAACCACGAGACCTGGTCCGGATTGTAGAGTCAGGGTCATGTAGCCAAGTCAGGGTAGGAGAGTTCGGATGAGTCGTGGTACTTGCCGTAGTCAGCGGTTGGAGAGGAGAGAGTAGTCGTATTACGTAGCCATAGTCGAGTAGAGTATAGCGTGGGAGTCCAGAAGCAAGCTGAGGTCCAGGGGCACAAAAGAGAGATGTCCAGGTACGAGCAGAGGTCACAACGAAGGTCAGACAAGGCACAGTAATAGCAACAACAGCAAGCACGGATACACAAACAGGAGTTTATGCTCAGCCAATAGCCATGGGGCTGACTGAGCATATAAAGGGCCAGGGTCCAATAGGAAGGCTGTAGGGAGTGAGGTATTAGACATAAGCGGTGTGCTGATAGGAGAAAATGGGATGTGCGGCAGGTGAGAAGCAGCTGAGATTAATCTGAAGATCATTATTTACAGCGTGGCGTGCACGCGCAGGTAGCATGCGGATGCCACCCGCGTCACCACGGAGCCCTTCCCCCAAGCCTGCATCGCGGGAGCGGAGTGCAGAGTCCATCCCTGCAGAGTTCTGCCTCGCAGCAGTGCGGCGCGTTCGCATGGATGGAGCCCTGCGCGCATCCGCCATGACGCCGCATGATGCATCCGGGGGGCGGAGTTTAGCCCTGATCCTGACAGCTACATACTTTATAGAGATCATCTTGGAGTGTGTTGTTGTTCAATGTCTATATTTTTTCTACAATTGGGGACCATTTGTCTGAATTAATGTTTGCTTCTGTGCTGTTGATTTTGCAAGGATATATGAACCCCCTAGGAATTTTGCATATGTGTATAATATAGATCTACAGTAGTTATATATTTTCACTCCAGGAATCCTTAATATATCTTACTTATGCTATATATTTGTTTTTAGGTTAACAGACAAATATATATATATATATATATATATACACACATATACACATACACACAGTGTTCGACAAACCTATGCATGTGCTCGCCCCGGGCAAGTGGATTTAAAACCCAAGCGAGTAAATATTGGCCCGAGCAGCACACGTTTGGTACTAGGTGGCGAGTAGATTTTTTTGTGTGGCGAGTAGATTTTTTGGTGATTTGTCAACCCCACTGTATGTGTATATATATATATTGTGACAAACAGCTTACTCCGGGGCTCCGCTGCTTGTCCGGGACGGTTAGAACACGGTCTTTTGGGGTAGGTTAAATGAGGAGGCGTCACGTACTGTTCCTTTAAACAGGCTGTGCCTGGTTTATTCAGTCCCAGGCACTGAGACTGCCACAGTGCATACAACAAAACACATCAAAACAAAAGCTGCTCACCTGAGCGATAACTTAACTTAGATTTCCCTAACTCAGGGTGGAAGTGGCTTTTCCACTTTCCAACAACAAAACAAGGTACTTTTGCAGAGTTAGCCAAATGAATAGAACAATTGAACCTGTGTGGGGAAGGGGCTTCTCCCCACTGTGTTCAGCAGCCTTCCAGGCTCTGGAGAAGAGACAAGAGCAAACAGGAAATCAGTCTTACATACCTGATTTCTAATTAGCATGACAGGTGACAGAAATCCCTCAGTTCCAGCGCTTGCCCAAAACTGTGGGATGGAGTGCATGTATTATAAGGCTGCACTCCCAGGCCAGACAGGATAGAAACTGTTCAGTATCCTGGGAGCCCTATATATGGAATTTATTACCATCCCCTGGTTTCTGTCACATATCCTCCCCCCCAGCTCAGACCCTGAGGGATGAGCGACCATGGATATTAGGGAGTGCATCCTTGACAACCCGTCAGCATTGCCATGTTTGTGCCCTGACCTGTGTTCCACAGAAAATTTAAAGGGTTGTAGGCTTAGGAACCACCTGGTCACTCTAGCATTCTTTTCCCTGTTTTGACACATCCAGGTAAGGGGTGCATGATCTGTGACCAACCGGAATTTTCTCCCCAACAGGTAGTATTTGAGCGTCTCTACAGCCCACTTTATTGCGAGACACTCTTTCTCTACTATGGAGTAATTTTTCTCCTGGGGATTTAGTTTCCTACTTAAATAAAGGATGGGGTGTTCCTCACCTTGAGACTCCTGGGAGAGTACCGCCCCCAGCCCTACCTCAGATGCGTCGGTTTGGACTACGAACTCTTTGGAGAAGTCAGGTGTGACCAACACTGGTTGGGCACAGAGAGCTTCTTTCAGGCTTCTAAAGGCCTGTTCGGTTTCGGGGGACCACTTTACCATAAGTGGTCCTCTTGCTTTTGTGAGGTCGGTTAGTGGGGTTGCCTTAGTCGCAAAATTGGGAATAAACCTTCTATAGTACCCAATTAACCCCAAAAAGGTCCTTACTTGTTTTTTTGTAACTGGCCTTGGCCAACCTTGTATCGCCTCCACTTTGAGTGTTTGGGGTTTGAGTAAACCTCTGCCAATAGAATACCCCAGATACTTGGCCTCCTCCAGACCAATGGTGCATTTAGCGGGGTTAGCAGTTAGTCCAGCAGACCGAACTGCGTCGAGCACAGCTTGGACCTTTGGAAGGTGGGATTGCCAATCTTCACTATGGATTACCACATCATCCAGGTAGGCAGCAGCATACCGAGCATGTGGTTTTAAAATTTTATCCATCATTCTTTGGAATGTGGCGGGAGCTCCATGTAAGCCAAAAGGCAGCACCCTATACTGAAAGAGGCCGTCTGGGGTTGAGAAGGCTGTCTTTTCTTTTGCCCTTTCTGTGAGGGGAACCTGCCAGTACCCTTTTGTTAGGTCTAGGGTTGTGAGATATCGGGCTTTACCCAGTCTCTCTACAAGTTCATCTACCCTGGGCATAGGGTAAGTATCAAATTTTGACACCGCGTTTAGTTTCCGGTAGTCATTACAAAACCTTGTTGTACCATCTGGCTTTGGGACTAAGACTATAGGGCTGTTCCACCCACTTTGGGATTCCTCAATTACGCCTAGTTTTAGCATTTTTTTAACCTCTAAACTTATAGCCTCTCTTTTGGCCTCTGGGATTCGGTACGGTTTAAGGTTAACTCGGACCCCCGGTTCAGAGACTAGGTCATGTTCAATTACGCTAGTTCTACCTGGCTGTGTAGAGAAGATTTCTTTGTTTCTGCTCACTAAATTCTGAACCTCTTGTTTCTGATGAACGGACAGGGTTTCAGCTATGCTAACCTCTGGGTCAGTTTCTTGACTCTCTGACGGACCTGGGGTTACTAGGGTTGACAAGACTTCTCTATCTTTCCAGGGCTTGAGTAGGTTTATATGGTAAATTTGCTCAGGTTTCCTCCTACCTGGCTGTCTTACCTTATAATTTACTTCTCCCACTCTTTCCAAGACCTCATATGGCCCATGCCATTTAGCAAGGAATTTACTTTCCACGGTGGGAACCAGAACTAGTACCCTATCACCTGGAAAAAAAATTCTGACCCTAGCACCCTTATTATACGTATTCCTCTGTGCTTCTTGAGCTTTCTCCATGTGTTCCCTCACTATGGGTAGGACTGCAGCAATGCGGTCCTGCATCTGGGCAACATGCTCTATTACACTTCTGTAAGGGGTAACCTCGTGTTCCCAAGTCTCTTTGGCTATATCCAGTAAGCCCCTTGGGTGTCGGCCATACAATAGTTCAAACGGGGAGAAGCCTGTGGATGATTGGGGAACTTCCCTAATGGCAAATAACAGGTACGGTAACAAACAATCCCAGTTTTTCCCATCTTTATCGACCGCCCGCCGTAACATGCTCTTTAAGGTTTTATTGAACCTTTCCACTAAACCATCTGTTTGTGGATGATAGACTGAGGTTCTGAGGTGCTTGATTTTTAGGAGTTTACATAGCTCTTTTGTTACTTGGGACATAAACGGTGTTCCCTGGTCAGATAGAATCTCTTTAGGAATTCCAACCCGGGAAAACAGAACTACTAACTCTTTTGCTATGTTTTTGGCAGAGGTGCTACGTAGGGGAACTGCCTCCGGATATCGGGTGGCATAATCTAATATTACCAATATATGCTGATGTCCCCTAGCAGACTTTATTAGGGGTCCTACTAGATCCATAGCAATCCGGTCAAATGGTACCTCTATTATGGGAAGGGGTACCAATGGGCTGCGGTACGCCTTGAACAGGGCGGTGATCTGACATGCTGGGCATGAGGAACAATAATTCGTAATTTCTGCCAGAACCCCAGGCCAATAGAAGCTTCGGAGAACCTTTTCTTTTGTCTTTTCCACCCCTAGGTGTCCCCCCAATGGATGACTATGTGCGAGGTGTAACACTACATTACGGAATGTCCGTGGTACCAACAATTGTTTAGTTGTAACTGATTTTCTTTTATCAACCCGATATACTAGGTCGTTCTCTACCTCGAAGTAGGGGTAAGCAAGCGACCTATCTGGTTGGCCAAGAGTACTATTCAGGTCCCGTATATTTCCCCTTGCTACCTCTAATGTGGGGTCCTCCCACTGGGCCTTCTTAAAACTCCCAGGACTGACCTCTAGGTCAGCGAGGGTCTTATCCGGTTCTGGGGTGGTAAGTGTCTGATCAACATCCTGATTTGGGGTATTCCCTACCAAAGTAGTGATGGGGAAGGGAATTTTACAGCACTCCTCCTTTTCCCCCTTCTTATTTGGGCCCTCGTCAACCTCCATTTCTGAAAACGGGAAAGGATTTATTTCTTCTAATACTTCGTTATGGTCCGCTATTGAACTCTGGGCGCTATTCTGAGCGGGGGACCACATTTTTAGAAAATGGGGAAAGTCGGTCCCTATTAACACATCATGTGCCAGTTTGGGTACAATACCCACCTTGAAATCTAAAGAACCAAACTCTGTTTCAAAAAAAACATCAACAGTGGAATATTCATGATTATCCCCATGTATACAACAAATTGCCATTCTTTGTGAACTGTTTCCCTGTTTCTTCTTAATGGGCAAGAGGTTCCCAGGTTCCACGCTGTTGCATTGCATGGGCTCATCATTTAGTGGGCAGATTTTTGCTGTGTGGCCCCTCTCATGACAATTTACACATTTAGGTACATAGTCTGTGTCCCACTTAGAGCCTTTTCCCGGCTCCCCATGTTGGCTATTGCCCTTAGTGTGCGAACCACTGTTGCTGGTGCTGCGTGAAGGTGGTCGCCGCTCTTCAGCTCCCCTTAACCCCGGTACCCTTTTACCGTCTCTGGAAGAGTCCTGGAACCTCGGGTAGTGGGGTTGCTCCACGACTGTGGGTTGCGGGTGCTCTCCTGCTGCATTGTACCTTTCTACGAGGGCCACAAGCTCATCCGCATTGTGGGGGTCACTCCGACTGACCCAATGGCGTAAGGCAGAGGGAAGTTTCCTCAAGAACTGGTCCATGACCAACCGTTCCACGATGTGGCTTGCTGAGTTGATCTCGGGTTGTAGCCACTTCCGGGCGAGGTGGATGAGGTCATACATCTGGCTTCGGGTGGCTTTATCCATCGTGAAGGACCATGCGTGAAACCTTTGGGCGCGAACAGCCGTGGTTACGCCGAGGCGGGCGAGGATCTCGAACTTCAATTTTGCATAGACGTTAGCTTCGGCTGGCTCTAGATCAAAGTAAGCCTTCTGGGGTTCGCCGCTTAGGAAGGGTGCGATTAGACCAGCCCACTCAGCTTCTGGCCATCCCTCTCTCTGTGCCGTGCGTTCAAACGTGAGAAGATAGGCTTCCACATCATCCGAGGGTCCCATCTTCTGAAGGTAGTGGCTTGCCCTGGTCATTTTCGGAACTGGGGCTGCCGCTGCCAGTGGAAGGTTACTGATAGTCCCCCTCAGGATCTCGAGTTCCTGCTGTAAGCCCTGAGCGAACCGCTGTTGCTCCTCTCTCAGCAAGCGGTTTGTCTCTTGCTGGTTTGCATTCGCCTGTTGCAGGGCTTCATTCGCGTCTTTCTGGACAGCGACATTGCGTACCAGCGCACTCACCACGTCTTCCATCTTGTTTGGAGAGAGAGAAAAAAAACTTTTTTTTTTTTTTTTTTTTAAAGTTCTTTAACCCCCAGACCTTTTAGTGTTCTGCCCGCATTCTCCACCATATGTGACAAACAGCTTACTCCGGGGCTCCGCTGCTTGTCCGGGACGGTTAGAACACGGTCTTTTGGGGTAGGTTAAATGAGGAGGCGTCACGTACTGTTCCTTTAAACAGGCTGTGCCTGGTTTATTCAGTCCCAGGCACTGAGACTGCCACAGTGCATACAACAAAACACATCAAAACAAAAGCTGCTCACCTGAGCGATAACTTAACTTAGATTTCCCTAACTCAGGGTGGAAGTGGCTTTTCCACTTTCCAACAACAAAACAAGGTACTTTTGCAGAGTTAGCCAAATGAATAGAACAATTGAACCTGTGTGGGGAAGGGGCTTCTCCCCACTGTGTTCAGCAGCCTTCCAGGCTCTGGAGAAGAGACAAGAGCAAACAGGAAATCAGTCTTACATACCTGATTTCTAATTAGCATGACAGGTGACAGAAATCCCTCAGTTCCAGCGCTTGCCCAAAACTGTGGGATGGAGTGCATGTATTATAAGGCTGCACTCCCAGGCCAGACAGGATAGAAACTGTTCAGTATCCTGGGAGCCCTATATATGGAATTTATTACCATCCCCTGGTTTCTGTCACAATATATATATATATATATATATATATATATATATATATATATATATAAAAGGATGTGTATACATATATATGAGGGTTCCGCGCTGTCACTAACAAAGGAAGCGTCATACTGTTCTTTTGCCAGTAAGGTCACTGAGTGAATAGTCCGTCTGCGCATGCGCGAGGGAAGCGCGCGAAAGGCAACCAATCTGGAGGGACTTTGGGGGTTGCACTCTGAACTCTGAACTGTGGGAGAGTCAGCTGAGGCTGAGGACCAATAGGGTGCGAGACTCTGGATAGAGAGACAGGATGCGTGTGGGCGGTGGGAGACCTTGAGTGAGAGGTGAAGGAGGAAGGTGGCGGAGCCTCGTGTGCGTGAGCGGAGGGTCAGTGACCCTTCCGCTTAGGTGAGAGACATTTCCCAGCCCCGAGGAGCATTACCCTTGTCATCGTAGGGTGCCGCTTTTGTAGGGACGGCCATAGCAGTTAGGGACTTATCCCATTAGTGCGGGTTCAGCTGCAGGAGTCGCGGACGCCATCTTGGTCGGGGGAATAGACCCCACGGCATCGCGGAGTGTCGGCGCAAGGCTGGAGCAACACTACGGACCCTTTGTGAAGTGGTGTGGTCACCGTAGTGACCGGGAGGTATCGTTGGTTAATAAGTGCACCTACACCGGTCACCTGGCGCTGATCCCGCCTCCCACTAACTAATTGGGGGCACTAGTGTGCCAGCAACTGTTACACACAGATAATAGTTACAGGACATACTCCTTGGGAGAGTGGCAGAGCCACCTGTGTACGGGACAATTACCCCTCAAAGGTGTGGCCAAGCCACAGTGTGAAATGTTGATGGTAAAGCATAAGGACTCTATGTATGTCATGTGAATGTAGTATTTTCATATTAGTTAGTAGCATAGTAAAAGGTTGCTTGTTGCACAATACAGTTGTATGTTTCTTACTCAGGGTAGATTCTCTACAATGGGGATCCTGGGTAAGTGGAGGCGCTGCACCATGATACTAGAGGGTAAGACCCCAGGCTCCCCAACAGCGGAGGCTTAGAGCTCCTGGAGCCGCAGGTAATCACAGCATCAATAGTTCCTTTGTGCAGGGGTTCACAAAAAGGGCTATATATATATATATATATATATACACACACACACACACACACACACACACAGTGGTTGACAAATCACCAAAAAATCTACTCGCCACACAAAAAAATCTACTCGCCACCTAGTACCAAACGTGTGCTGCTTGGGCCAATATTTACTCGCCCGGGGGTTAAATCCACTAGCCCGGGGCGAGCAAATGTATAGGTTTGTCGAACACTGTATATATATACTAGCTGAGAGACCCGGCGTTGCCCGGGATGTAAATGCGTAATAGGTAGTATTATGTATAAATTGTGGAACAATAGGTGACTGTTTGTTGTAAAGGTTGGATAATAATATTGAAAAGAAAGATGGAAGAAAATGTAATACGATGTTGTATAAAAATGGTTTATTGTAACCACACCACAGTACAATTGGGATTTTGTGGTTACTACCGGCGGTTCGTGGAAGGTTATTCCAGCAAAGCCAAGTTATTAAACAATCTTTTAAAGATCTACCCGGGAGAGACAGAACGAAAGGGGGTCACGGCGCAAACACCCTTTGGGGAAAAATGGACCCCGGAATGTGAACAGGCCTTCCTGAACTTAAAAGCCAGCCTCACTCAGGCCCCAGTCCTGGCCTATGCAGACCCGGAGCGTGAATACGTCCTGCATGTGGACGCCAGCCTCAGTGGGCTGGGAGCCGTCCTGCATCAAAAGTACGAGACGGGACTTCGCCCAGTGGCGTATGCGAGCAGAAGCTTGACCCCCAGCGAGCAGAACTACCCGGTCCATAAGCTGGAGTTCTTGGCCCTAAAGTGGGCAGTGGTGGACAAGCTGCACGACTACCTGTATGGGGTACAGTTCGAAGTATGCACGGACAATAACCCCATTGACCTATATAAATACGTCCGCCAAATTGGACGCCACGGGACACCGTTGGTTGGCCGCCCTAGCCAACTATAGTTTCAGTCTCAAATACAAACCGGGACCCACCAACATAGGGGCCGACGCCCTGTCCCGTCGACCAGGTCTTCAGTCCCACCCTGATGAGGAAGTGTGGGAAGAAATCCCGGGTCCCGGCATCCGGGCCCTCTGTTCTGTGGCGGCGGTAGTCAATAATCAAGTGGCATTCTCGGAACTACGGGTTGCTGATTCTTTAGGATGTCACTCGCGAGCTATTCCCCGGGCCTATCAGGGTCGAGAAGGGATGAATATCACGGAAGATAATATCATCTCGTGGAGGGATCTAGTACATTACCAGACTCAAGACCCGATAGTGGAGCTGGCTCGTCAATCCGTACAACAGGAAAATCCCTCTATACTCAAGCAGGCCCCCAAGAACCTGGTGAAACTCCTGTTGAATGAGTTTGTGAAGTTCGAGATGGACAATTGTTTGTTATATCGGGTGACCCCATATCACAACCATCCCGACCGCCGTCAGCTGTTCCTGCCGGAGCGCTTGAGGAACATGGTCCTTCAGGCTCTCCACGATGACCATGGCCATTTGGGCATCGATAAAACGTTCGGGCTACTACAGGATAGATTCTACTGGCCTAGGATGAGGGAGTCCGTGGAACATCACTGTCGAAAATGTACCCGCTGCTTACAGAGGAAAACACTGCCTAACAGGGCGGCTCCCATGGCACACTTGAAAAGTTCGGGCCCCATGGATCTGGTGTGCATGGATTTTCTCTGTATTGAGCCTGACAGTCGAGGCATTAGCAACGTACTGGTGATCACTGACCATTACACCAGGTATGCTCAAGCATTCCCTACGAAAGATCAGAAGGCCGTAACGGTGGCCCGAGTCCTGTGGGAGAAATATTTCATTCATTATGGGTTACCCCATCGCCTCCACTCTGATCAGGGCAGGGACTTTGAAAGTACGCTAATCAAAGAATTGCTAACTCTACTGAACATTTCTAAATCGCGTACCACCCTGAAGGGGATGCCCTGCCCGAACGGTTCAACCGCACCTTGTTGGATATGTTAGGGACCCTAACCAGCGCACAGAAAACGGAATGGAGTAAGCACGTGGAGACATTGGTACATGCTTATAATTGCACACGGCATGAGTCCACAGGGTACACCCCGTATTTTCTGATGTTCGGAAGAGAAGCCCGGTTACCGGTGGAGGTGCGGCTGCGGATATCTACCGATGGGGTATCCAACAGAACGCATTTTCGTTACGTACAGCGGTTACGGGACAGTTTGCAGCAGGCCTATAAATTGGCTGAAAGAACGACAGCGAAATTGAATGCGGGAAACAAAAGACGCTACGATCACAAAGTGCGTCATAAGGAAATTCGCCCCGGGGATGCGGTTCTCTTACGCAACTTAGGTGTTCCTGGGAAACATAAATTGGCTGACCGTTGGCGGGAAGGTGTGTATGAAGTGGAGTCACAAATGCCTGGCCTCCCCGTGTATCGGATCAAGGACTCTGAAGGCCGCGTAAAAGTGTGGCATAGGAATCACCTACTTCCCATACCTCAAGTAGGGAACGACGAGTTGGAACTACCCGCTACATCAATTGATGGAGAAGTTGGAACCCCAGAGGATGGCTTAGAGACTGTAGAATTAGCCACCTCTGAGGATCCGATGGAAGGAACCTCTCAAAGGGGCCTTCCGGCCGCAGGGGCATCTCCCGAAGGAGCTACGGGTAAAGAGCCTCTTGGCCCGAACATTGACAATGTGATTCCCATGAGTCAGTCATTAGATCCACAAAGCCCATGTTTCACACCCCAGAGAGACTTTAATAATGCTGAAAACCCCTCAAGGGTAGAGATGGAAACACCAGTTGAGACTGGATACTCGGCAGAGGAAGCCGAGGAGAATCAACCTCGGCGAAGTCAAAGAACCAGTCAGCCTC
>NW_027454104.1:25940-102997 GCF_040206685.1 Ascaphus truei | reverse complement strand
CTCAAGGCACCGGCTTCTCGCAGTCCCGCCAGACGCCGGGCCCCTGCCACCGCCCAGCCACCGCCCCCCGCAGTCCTGCCACCCACCGGCACCCCGCATTCCTGCCAGGCGCCGGTCCCCCGCTGTCCCACCAGCCACCGGGCCCCCGCCACCGCCAGCCACACCGCCAGCCACCGGCCGCCCACCCCCCCCACCGCCACACCACCACCCCCTGCAGCCACCGGCCCGACCTGAGATCATCACCAACGTAAGCCTGATTTTTATATGTATTGGGGTTGTATTTTATATATGTATTGGGGGGGGGGTTGGGGTATTTTTTAGATGTATTGGGGGGGGGGTTGGGGTTTATTTGTAGATATATTTGGGGTATATTTATAGATGTATTGAGGGTGTATTTTTATATGTATTGGGGGGTGGGGTGTATTTTTATATGTATTGGGGGGTGGGGTGTATTTTTATATGTATTGGGGGATTAAGTAAAAGTTAAGCGCTAAAAAAATATTTCCGCGGTAGGTGCGCTGTGGGTTGGGGGCTGCTCCTTTCATTTGTCCTGGGCCCCATGATTTCTGTTGGTGGCCCTGATCACAGACACACAATCACTAACACATAATCACTCACACACACAATCACACACACAATCCAACAATCACACACAACCACACACACACACAATCACACAATCCCACACACACACACACAACCACACACACAATCTCCACCCCACACACACACAATCCCACACACACAATCCCACACACACACTCTCGCCCCCCCCCCCTTCCCTCCTCTCTCGCCCCCCTCCCTTCCCTCCTCTCCCTCCCCCCCCCCCCCCCCCCCCCCCCCTCCCCCCCCCCTTCCCCTCCTCTCTCGCCCCCCTCCCTTCCCTCCTCTCTCGCCCCCCTCCCTTCCCTCCTCTCTCGCCCCCCTCCCTTCCCTCCTCTCCTCTCTCGCCCCCCTCCCTTCCCTCCTCTCCTCTCTCGCCCCCCTCCCTTCCCTCCTCTCTCGCCCCCCCTCCCTCCTCTCTCGCCCCCCCCCTTCCCTCCTCTCTCGCCCCCCCCCTTCCCTCCTCTCTCGCCCCCCCCTTCCCTCCTCTCTCGCCCCCCCTTCCCTCCTCTCTTGCCCCCCCCTTCCCTCCTCTCTCGCCCCCCCTTCCCTCCTCTCTCGCCCCCCCTTCCCTCCTCTCTCGCCCCCCCCTTCCCTCCTCTCTCGCCCCCCCCTTCCCTCCTCTCTCGCCCCCCCCTTCCCTCCTCTCTCTCCCCCCCCTTCCCTCCTCTCTCGTCCCCCCCTTCCCTCCTCTCTCGCCCCCCCCTTCCCTCCTCTCTCGCCCCCCCCTTCCCTCCTCTCTCGCCCCCCCCCTTCCCTCCTCTCTCGGCCCCCCCCCCTTCCCTCCTCTCTCGCCCCCCCCCCCTTCCCTCCTCTCTCGCCCCCCCCTTCCATCCTCTCTCGCACCCCCCCCTTCCATCCTCTCTCGCCCCCCCCCTTCCCTCCTCTCTCGCCCCCCCCCTTCCCTCCTCTCTCGCCCCCTCCCCCCTTCCCTCCTCTCTCGCCCCCCCCCTCCCTCCTCTCTCGCCCCCCCTTCCCTCCTCTCTCGCCCCCCCCTTCCCTCCTCTCTCGCCCCCCCTTCCCTCCTCTCTCGCCCCCCCCTTCCCTCCTCTCTCGCCCCCCCCTTCCCTCCTCTCTCGCCCCCCCCCTTCCCTCCTCTCTCGCCCCCCCCCCCCTTCCCTCCTCTCTCGCCCCCCCCCCTTCCCTCCTCTCTCGCCCCCCCTTCCCTCCTCTCTCGCCCCCCCCTTCCCTCCTCTCTCGCCCCCTCCCTTCCCTCCTCTCCTCTCTCGCCCCACTCCCTCCTCTCCTCTCTCGCCCCCCTCCCTTCCCTCCTCTCTCGCCCCCCTCCCTTCCCTCCTTTCTCGCCCCCCCCTTCCCTCCTCTCTCGCCCCCCCCTTCCCTCCTCTCTCGCCCCCCCCTTCCCTCCTCTCTCGCCCCCCCCTTCCCTCCTCTCTCGCCCCCCCCTTCCCTCCTCTCTCGCCCCCCCCCCTTCCCTCCTCTCTCGCCCCCCCCCTTCCCTCCTCTCTCGCCCCCCCCCCCTTCCCTCCTCTCTCGCCCCCCCCCTTCCCTCCTCTCTCGCCCCCCCCCTTCCCTCCTCTCTCGCCCCCCCCCTTCCCTCCTCTCTCGCCCCCCCCCTTCCCTCCTCTCTCGCCCCCCCCTTCCCTCCTCTCTCGCCCCCCCCTTCCCTCCTCTCTCGCCCCCCCCCTTCCCTCCTCTCTCGCCCCCCCCCTTCCCTCCTCTCTCGCCCCCCCCTTCCCTCCTCTCTCGCCCCCCCTTCCCTCCTCTCTCGCCCCCCCCTTCCCTCCTCTCTCGCCCCCCCCTTCCCTCCTCTCTCGCCCCCCCCTTCCCTCCTCTCTCGCCCCCCCCCCCTTCCCTCCTCTCTCGCCCCCCCCCTTCCCTCCTCTCTCGCCCCCCTCCCTTCCCTCCTCTCTCGCCCCCCTCCCTTCCCTCCCCTCTCGCCCCCCTCCCTCCCCTCTCGCCCCCCTCCCTCCCCTCTCGCCCCCCTCCCTTCCCTCCTCTCTCGCCCCCCTCCCTTCCCTCCCCTCTCGCCCCCCTCCCTTCCCTCCTCTCTCGCCCCCCTCCCTTCCCTCCTCTCTCGCCCCCCTCCCTTCCCTCCTCTCTCGCCCCCCTCCCTTCCCTCCTCTCTCGCCCCCCTCCCTTCCCTCCTCTCTCGCCCCCCTCCCTTCCCTCCTCTCTCGCCCCCCTCCCTTCCCTCCTCTCTCGCCCCCCTCCCTTCCCTCCTCTCTCGCCCCCCTCCCTTCCCTCCTCTCTCGCCCCCCTCCCTTCCCTCCTCTCTCGCCCCCCTCCCTTCCCTCCTCTCTCGCCCCCCTCCCTTCCCTCCTCTCTCGCCCCCTCCCTTCCCTCTCGCCCCCCTCCCTTCCCTCCCCTCTCCCCCCCCTCCCTCCCCTCTCGCCCCCCTCCCTCCCCCCTCCCTCCCCTCTCGCCCCCCTCCCTCCCCTCCCTCCCCTCTCGCCCCCCTCCCTCCCCTCCCTCCCCTCTCGCCCCCCTCCCTCCCCTCTCGCCCCCCTCCCTCCCCTCTCGCCCCCCTCCCTCCCCTCTCGCCCCCCTCCCTTCCCTCCCCTCTCGCCCCCCTCCCTTCCCTCCCCTCTCGCCCCCCTCCCTTCCCTCCCCTCTCGCCCCCCTCCCCTCTCGCCCCCCTCTCGCCCCCCTCCCTTCCCTCCCCTCTCGCCCCCCTCCCTTCCCTCCCCTCTCGCCCCCCTCCCTTCCCTCCCCTCTCGCCCCCCTCCCTTCCCTCCCCTCTCGCCCCCCTCCCTTCCCTCCCCTCTCGCCCCCCTCCCTTCCCTCCCCTCTCGCCCCCCTCCCTTCCCTCCCCTCTCGCCCCCTCCCTTCCCTCCCCTCTCGCCCCCTCCCTTCCCTCCCCTCTCGCCCCCTCCCTTCCCTCCCCTCTCGCCCCCTCCCTTCCCTCCCCTCTCGCCCCCTCCCTTCCCTCCCCTCTCGCCCCCCTCCCTTCCCCCTCCCTTCCCTCCCTCTCGCCCCCCTCCCTTCCCTCCCCTCTCGCCCCCCTCCCTTCCCTCCCCCCCCCCTCCCTTCCCTCCCCCCTCCCTTCCCTCCCCTCTCGCCCCCCTCCCTTCCCTCCCCTCTCGCCCCCCTCCCTTCCCTCCCCTCTCGCCCCCCTCCCTTCCCTCCTCTCTCGCCCCCCTCCCTTCCCTCCTCTCTCGCCCCCCTCCCTTCCCTCCTCTCTCGCCCCCCTCGCCCATTCTGTTCTTACGCCCCCCCAACCCTCCCCCGCTAAATTCCATGTTTTGTTTGCTTTGAAAGTGACAGTACATTAAAACACGCAGAGCAGGATCATGTGCGCTCAGAACTCAAACGGAGCTGTCTCCCCAAGCAGCAAGCTTGGGAGAGCATAGGTGCACGCGCTCCGCGGGAGCAAGGACTTAAAAATATAAATAGCCAGAAGCAATCTCTTCAAGCACAGCGCGGTCAACGGCACAGGGGACTCATCCTAATGTGTCCCCAGGAGTGCTCCTTTAAAGCAGCAGTCGTCCAAGCTGCCATTTAAATAAAAATGTTCCCCTTTAATATGTGCATCAATACAATCCACACAATAAGTAATTAACTAAATTGATGATCGATCCGTTCTCCTGTGATCAATCGGTGAAGATTCGACTCAGGGGTTCACTAAATGGCTGCAGAGGAGTGGTGACTTAGGATCTGTGACTTTGTAAATAAATGGTTGCTGTAGAAACAAAAAAATACTTGTTACATTAAAAATGTCATTCCGAGTTGTTTAATAAAAAATGCTACAAGTATTTTTTCATAGTACAGAACTGATGTAAAAAAAAAAAACTCTTGTAGGATATTGCTTGGTCTGCAGCTTTAAGGGTGATTGAATCAGGTAGGAGTGACTGGCCTCTTTCCATCTCTGCTGGAAACCAGGAGTAAAACCCCATGCCTGGGGCTCCTCTACTGCGTCACCAAACACACACAGCCCCTGAGGCTGCATCTGGCGCACGCGCAGTGGCCAGGCACCGTGATGCAGCAGTGAGGGGCTAGGCTCAACCAATCAGCGGACTGCGCTAGGTCGCCCACCTAGTCTCCAGCGTGTGAAGAAGTGTCCTGCCTGCCTGTGTGGAGTGGAGCGGGCGCGCGCTGTTTCGCTTTTTGGGGTCGCGCGCTCAGTCTCGCGGGGTCGGCCGTTGCTGACGCGCCGCGGGGAGGAGCGCATCCCATAATAACACTATAACGCCCCCCCCGGGTGATGGCGTCTGGCGGAGCCGGTGTCCGGTTTGCGCTGAGAGCGGCGCGCACCTGAACCGCGAGCAGCCGGGATTGCCGAGGCTATGGCAGAGGTGAAGCAGGAAGAACGAGTGGCCGCCTCCCCGCTGGTGCTCCTGGAAGACTCCCCGCTGGTGTTCCTGGAAGCCTCCCCGGGTCCGGAGGGAGCGGCGCTGCCCGGTCCGGTTCCCCCGGAGGTCAGCAGGGCGGCTCCCGGAGGTGCTGTGAGGTTGTGCCGGGAGGAGGAGGACGCCGGGGAAGACGAGCCGCTGCTGAAGAGACCCAACGACGTGTCCTGCAGGGGAGGGCGGCTCAGCTCGTCTTCAGACCGGGAGAACTCCATCTTCAGTGCCGGTAACCGAGCGCGCCATGGGCAACACACAGGGGGTGCTGAGTATCCATGGAGGGGTGTCACACAGGGGGCATATCCATGGAGGGGTGTCACACGGGGGGCATATCCATGGAGGGGTGTCACACAGGGGCATATCCATGGAGGGGTGTCACACAGGGGGCATATCCATGGACGGGTGTCACACAGGGGCATATCCATGGAGGGGTGTCACACAGGGGGCATATCCATGGAGGGGTGTCACACAGGGGGCATATCCATGGAGGGGTGTCACACAGGGGCATATCCATGGAGGGGTGTCACACAGGGGGCATATCCATGGAGGGGTGGGACACTGCTCACTGTGCACCTTCGGGGTGAGGGGGGCGCTGTGCACCTGGGGCTATTGGAGAATACAAATATCCAGAGAGCAGTTACTGGAGTACACTGAATATCCCCAAAATGACTGGATTACAGGGGCATTAGTGAAGGGCTGTATTACCTCTTTGCCAAAGGGGCATACTGTGTGTAGGTGAGATTAGTCTGATACCTGTGCCCAGGGAAAATGTGTGTGGAGGGTGTAGTAAGGGCATTGCCCATCCTGGCACAGGTTACTGTCTCAACCAGGAAGCCAATGTGAGAGATGCTCAGGAAAATGAAGCACGCTTGCATTCACCCTGCTGGATATATCCATTTTTCTTGTGGGTTTATGTATTTTGATCTATTTAATCCAGTGTGTACCTTCACTGGGCACAGGGATATGCCGAGAGCTATGCATCTGTCAATCCTTTCCGTGTTTGAACCAGGTGACGTTTCCTGTGTTAGTCAAATTAAGCCACAGGCTCCATTCCTGGTTGTGCCCTTCTGTCAATTCCTTTTAAGTTTCAGCTTTGCAACCATACTCCCCCTGGAACCCAAAGACTTTGTTTTCCTGAAACTGGGCATCCTCTGACACACTTGAAGTTGTGTGAAAAAATCTATGGGTAGAGACTACTTGGCAAACCGGGCATACAAAGCCCTTTCACATTTATCTGCAGCAGGATAAATAATAGATGTTCATCAATGCCGAAGTTTGTAATAATCTGGGAGAAAATCATTACTTAAGGGGGTTTAGGAAGCTGGTTAGAGACTTGGCTGCTTAATAAATAGACAGTTTGTTCTCTGCCATATGCTATATAGATACTTCTAGTATGTTCCCATAGTCTCTAACTGGTGCAAAGCTTTTGCATGTCCTAATTCCTTTTCAGTTAAATTCTATTTCTCCCTTAGACTGTGGCCATAGTGCGTACGGCACGGTCAAAAACATTGTCAATCAGGCGGGCCATGCTGCACACGGAAACGCAATGGCACGGCAGGATTTTGAGGGGACCAATTTTAGTGTCTTTTTGCGTGACGGCCGCATCACATGCGCGTTTGAGCCAATAAGGGCAAACCCGCCTGCTGACGTCACGGCCTCGCCGCCCCATCAGAGTCCACAGATCGCTGAGCTGACAGGCACGTGCCTACTTGCGCTCGCTCCGGTGCGCGCCTGCATGATGTCAGACGCCTAAGAACAATTCAGAAGTGTATTTTCCCATGTCTTACAACATTTAAATTGACCACTTGTGAAGCACAGTTGAAATAATACCCATGCAAAGGTGTACAGGGTGTGCTAAAGATTCAACATGAACTTCTGTAGAGGTCCTCTTTATTTTGTTAATCCAATGTATGTTCTGTTCCATTGGAAACATTTAAAACAGCAATACTACATTAACACTTTTTTTATTTTGTGTGTATATCTATCTATCATGTGGCAATGTATAATTCTACATTCTTACCTAAACTGGCAATCATTTGTTGCTCCTGTTATAAATCTGTTAAAATCCTTTATGGTGGACTAACATAATGGCGACTTCAGTCAGTGTAACTCGGCAACCACAATGTATCCTTGTATTACTAAGGTAACATTATCTATTGTTACTGTTTACAGCTCAAACTGCTGGGAATATTGGCAATAAAGTATTACTAACAGGAAAGTGTTGCAAAGATATTGTACTGCTTGGGAGATGGCTAAAACGTGCTATAGAAATCAGTATTATCATATACTACAGAACTGATTTATTTATATAAACTCTTCTCCCCCCCACAAGTTTTCACATGTTTTGCTGCTTTAAAACACATCTCAACTGCCCAGACGGCAACTTCCTAGTACCCTGCAATCTGGCTGTGAGGTTTCCGGAGGAGAGTGTCAGCGTTTGTGTTACAGTACAAGCAGATAATGTGTTGATTACTGGGGCAATTATGACATAGACCGAAGTTCAGAAAGATGTGAGTTTATTTTAATTTTTTTGTTTTCCCTGTATTTATAGTTTAAACTTGGAGCTGGATATCTTTGGTTGTCGCACTATTCTAATAGTCTTAAACAAGACATTTTAGCGCAATAAACAGTTTGTGTTTGCAACCTGCAAATAAACAGTTTATTGTGCTAAAATGTCTTGTGTATGACTTTGAGAATAGTGTGGCAACCAAAGATATCCAGCTCCAAGTTTAAACTCCGTGGCAGCAATGGGATCCCGGCCACTCTTCAACTGCCTGCACCTCACAGAGAAACTACACCGACTATAATTTACTGAACGGAGTGCGTTGAGATCTAATTACTTTATCCTAACTGTATTTATATTTGGCTATTACATGAATAATAAACACAATGAGTAGGTTGAACTCTCTTGCATATTCCTACCACACTTCACAAGTGACTTCATATTCAGATGGTGGCTATATACATGCTAATAAGGGCAAAATGGAAAAAATGCTGTTTGCTGGCTTTTTACTTCCTTAACACAGGTCTAACTGTACATGCTGTTTTCTGAAGCTTTATGGACATATTTATATAAAAAAAGGTGACTTTTTTTTTAAGTGGCAGCGTACCTGCCGCTTTAGCAGGGAGCACAATCTCAGTATGCAGTTCCCAAGCATGTGTGGGTTAGGATATTCAAGTCATCTGAGTTTCCTGCTGTGTGCAATGGTGTTAGTCATCCTGGCTACATGTTAGATTTATTTTATTTCTAAAAATGTTTACCAGCAAGTAATTGCGTTACCTCTTGTTTTCAAGCATGTCCTGAGCAAAGCTTTGACAATATATGGTTACCTTAAATGAACAGAGGTTATACATTATATTTAAAGATCTGTAATTTGTGTACATAAATTACCGACCAGATTAAAATGTGTGAGAGCTGAAGTCTTGAATTTAAACTGGAGGCGGCTTTAAGAGTCGCTGGTAGATTGTTCTGGTCGTGAAGTGCACAGTAAGAGAAGGAGCGACCGGATTCTTTGGGCCATGAACACTTTCTGAGTCAGATCGCAGTTGAGAAGAGTGCTGTGTGGGGTTTGTTCAGATAGGCGGGTAGCTTGCCCAGAAAGAATTTGAAGGGAAGACAGGAAAATGTTACTTTCTGCCTAGACTTGTTCTAGTGAAGCCATATGCCAAGATATTTAAAACTGGTGACAGGGGCTAGAAAGGTGTTAGACTTGGTTCTGTCATTGGTAGCTTTAGAAATGTAGCCTTTGTCCCAAATACCATTGTTACCATTTTCAGTGTTTAAGCACAGTTTGTGTTGGGAAATCCAGTTTTCAAGTCTTGAAAAATCAGATTGAAGTATGTGTACCAAGGTCAGAGATCAAGGCTGTGTGCATATAACATTGTCATCTGTATACATGTGCATTGAAGCTGCCTTAAAAGGTAGATTATTAATAAAGATTGAAAGAGTAGGGGCCCCAGAACAGAGCCTTGTGGGACCCCACAGGTTTCATCCAAGTTGTTGGAGTTGGAGCCCAAGAGACACATTGGAATCTGCCCGATAGGTAGGCGTGTAAGCCTGTTCCCCCTATTCTAGAGCACTGAAGCTTTTTTAACATGATCAACAACCTAAATACAAAGTGAAAATAACTAAGGTGCACTGGGATATAACATTTACATGCTATAAGGATTTAACCAAGAGTACTATTGGACCTTATTGGTATCTTTCAGCCTACTTATTTACATATGACTACTTCAAGTCCATAAGTTATTGATGGTATACAGGTTTAATGGTGTAGTGATTCCAGTATTAAACTGTTCTTTATAGCTTATCAAGAAGGTTGATTGGATGATAGAAGCTTATCAAGAAGGTTGATTGGATGTCATAGATCCTACCTACTTCCCTATTGGATATATTGAGCCGTCCTGTCTTGGGGATTTTTAATATCACAGTATATATGTATTTCTCACTTGCGTCGTTGCAAATCATTACATTTTTTTATTTTGGTTATTATCTAGTACCTATTCTATAGTGCCATATTGAGGGGATTATTAATGAATTGCCCTACCTATGGGAATATTAATATTCCCTGACTATTTTAGTCCTGTTAATACACTAATACTTTTGAGTGCAACAAGATAGGGATCTGGTGTATGCAGTTTGTCTTAGGGCAGGTCCATACTGCCTTCACGTGCGCGTCCTTGATGTCACCCGCGTGAAGCGGATGCGTTTTTGGACATGCTAGATGTGTTGCCAGGAGCATATCTAGGAGCGTAACAGTGACGTCACGGAGCTGTTCGCCCTCATTGGGCGGACCGCTCACGTGACCTGCCCATCGCGTCAATTTCAACTGATTCCTCACGCAACACGTGCCCCCTTCTGCTGCCCCGCGCCTGCGCGGTCTATGGCTGCAGCAGACCATGCGGCGCGATCACATTGTCGTAAGGCATTGATCGCGCCATAGACCGCGCATCTGATTGAGCCACCTGTGCTGAACCGGGGATATCCATTAAAGCTGGCCTGTTGGCGGATCTTGAGGACTGAGTTTGGAGACCCCTGTATTAGGGGAAGAGATTGGTCTGTAGTTGGAGACTATTTTTGGCCCCATTTTTGATGATTGGTACATCTCTGACACTTTTTTAGACAAAATAATTAATTAGGGAGGCAAGCGTATCATATCATATCAATGGAGGGGGCACTTTGATTGCCCTAGGTCAGGTCCACATTGGTTGTTTAGTTTTAATGTTGGGAGCGCCTGTGTGATCTCCTCTTCAGATACTGTGACAAATTGAAAATTGTAAGCACTGTTGGAAGGGGGTGGACATCTAGGGGGTCTCACAGATAGAGCTTAATTTGTAATTCCTTGCCTTTTTTTTTTTTTTTTTTTTTTTAACACGCTGTCACAGAGGAGGATGTATCATTGCTGATCTGTTCTCCCTCTACCACCTGCCCTCTTGACTCCCTTCCCTCCGGTCTCCTAAAACCTACTCCTCCTATAATCCCTACACTCGCATACATTTTTAATTCCCTCTACTCTGGTACCTTTCCCTCCTTCCTCAGACATGCAACAGTTATGCCATTACTCAAAAACAATCATTTTGAACCATCCTATCTTTCTATAGGCCTGCCTTTTTGCCTCTAAACTCTTTGAACGTCTTGTATTCTCTTGCTTGCTACATTTTTCTCAACGCCCATTCTCTCCTAGACCCTCTACAATCTGGCTTCCGCACTGCTAACTCCACTGAAAGAGCCCTCTCTAAAATAACTAATGACCTTCATACTGCCAAAGACAGAAGTCATTATGCTCTTCTCATATTACTTGACCTCTCTGCAGCATTTGATACTGTGGACCACCCTCTTCTTCACATTCTCCATGCTCTTGGTATTCGTAACAAAGCTCTATCCTGGATCTCCTCTTACCTTTATCACCGTACTTTTGGTGTCTCTTTTGCCAACACCTCTATTGATCTCTCTGTTGGGGTACCCCAGGGCTCTGTCCTGGGATCTGTTTTCCCTTTACACACTCTCTAGGTATCCTAATCACATATCTTGGGTTCAAATATCACCTCTATATGCTGATGACATGCAAATTTACTTTTCAACCCCTGACATTACACCTGCTGTACAGGCCAAAGTTTCTGAATGTCTGTCTGCTATATCATCCCGGATGGCCATCTGCCGACTTAAACTTAACATGGCAAAAACAGAGCTCCTCATACTTCCTCCCAAACCTGGCCCTACTACCTCCTTTCACATTACTGTTGGAAGTACTATCATTCACCCAGTAGCACAAGGTAGCTGCCTAGGGGTCACACTCGACTCCTCTCTCTCATTCTCCCATTCAAAAGGTAGCTAAAACCTGTCGTTTTTTCCTCTGCAATATTACAAAGATACGCCCTTTCCTCTGTTGCTCGACTGCTAAAAGTCTGACTCAGGCCCTCATTCTCTCCCGTCTCGATTACTGTAACCTCCTGCTGTCCTGCCTTCCTGTTTCCCCTACAATCTATCCTAAATGCTGCTACCAGAATCACGCTACTCTTTCCTAAATCTATCTCGGTGTCTCCCCTGCTGAAATCCCTCTCCTGGCTTCCTATAAAATCCCGTATCACACACCCAACTCTCCTCCTCACTTTTTTAAAGCTTGACTCTTCTGCTCCTCCTTTATATCTCAGCCCTAATTTCTCGCTATGCACCATCCCAACTCTTTTGTGTTCTGCTCAAGGATGTCTTCTCTCTACCCCCTTTTGTATCTAAAGCCCTCTTCCATCATAAACCTTTCTCACTGACTGCCCCACCCCTCTGGAATGCCCTTCCCCTCAATATCCGATTAGCACACTCTATCCACCTTTTTAAGACCGACTTTAAAACACACCTGATTAACGAAGCATTCGAGTTGCTTCATGGCTGATACTTTACACCTCATACATAAACCTTGGCCCATTGCAGACGCACTTACCAGAACGCCCTCCTAATGTCTGTACGTTCTTCCTACCAAACGATAGATTGTAAGCTTTTCGGAGCAAGGACTCCTTTTCCTAAATGTTACTCTTGTCTGAAGCACTTCTTCCCATTATTTGTTATTTATGATTGTATGTATGTCTTTATTTATATAGCTTAGAGAAAGTACCCGGGCGCTATCTCTATATGGCGTGTATAGGATGTAAAACAAAAGGAAGTGTAATACAGCCTGAGAGTAATGTTCTTAAGTTGTCCTCCTGTGACTCAGAACCCCAGCAGGATCTATCCAGGACCCTTGTTGGCAATATAATACAAAAAGAGGATGGGGGAGCACAGTTTTAGGAAAAAGGTAGTTAGTAGTATGTCCTGTTGTAGCAGACTCCATATAAGTTTTTCATATATTCTTTTATTTTCCCCACCTACATATACACATTATTGTCTGTGCACCTCCAATATATGGAGTCTGCTACATAGACTGTCGCCTCAAACATAGGTGTCGTCCACCATAGTGATCACCAGTCCAACAGGACATACTACTAACTACCTTTTTCCTAAAACTGTGCTCCCCCATCCTCTTTTTGTATTTTATTTATATAGCGCCATTAATGTACATAGCGCTTCACAGTAGTAATACACGTGACAATCACATAAAAAATACAAATGGCAGATCATGGGAATAAGTGCTTAAGGCTGAGTCCATAGAGACTGCAGCCGTGCGGAGGCGCACTGAGGGAAAGCGGGTGCTTTCTCTGGCCTTAGAGTGCACGCAGTCCGTGGGTGTGTCTGGGGGCGGGCCAGTGATGTCACGGAGATGGTTCGCCCTCATTGGGAGAACCGTTCACGTGACCGGCCCTGCGCTCCTGTGAGCGCCGAAACTAAAAATTTAAGATACACGCTTCCGCAAGCGTGCGCGAGCCCCTGCTAAAGCCGCTCTCATTGCGGCTGCAGGGGCTCACTGGTAAGCTTGCGCGCGCCTCAGCACAGGGCGCTGACCATGCCCGAGGCCTAAGACATAAAAGTAACATTTTGGAAAAGGAGTCCCAGCTCCGAAAAGCTTACAATCTAATTGTCATGTGTATTACTGCTGTAAAGCGCTACTGTATATTCTCTTTTTTTTTTTTTTTATTAGATTGTTGATGGCTAGAAGGTTTGAATATATTATTGATGACTTTGCAGACGTTTTCTAGATTTGATGTATTTTGGTGAAGCTTATCGGAGTAATATTGGGCTTTTGTGTTTTGTTTGCCTTTTGCATGTATTTTGCAGGTATCTGTAGTTATTAATATCCTTGGTAGTGTCAGTTACTTTTGTATTTTTCCACAAGGCATCCATAAAATTGTTAAGCGCAATAAGGTAATTTGTAACTCGCGGAAGGCGGGCCCCTGTACTCTTATTCTGCGTAGTGGGGCATGGCTATCAGGTGTGTGTTTTTTTTTTGTTTTTTTTAAGCGGCAATCTCGCCTCTTATTTTTAAACATGGGAACTGCGGGGGCCTCTGGAGCTGAACAATATTCTTTTCATTTCCGGGGATCTGGTTATTTTAAAGCTCCTTAAATGACCGTCCAATAGGAAGCCACAACCTAATGTTGCAGATTCCTGCTGTACCCACAAGATTTGTTGGCTGTTATTTCTGCTGAAGTGCACTGTAAAACCAGTAACTGATCTAGTAAGTATCTCGGGAACTAGGGGGGGCTTAAAATAATGGTGTGCGCGCGCCCAGGATTGATGCTTTAACCCTTTTGGTGTCGGAGGCATTGCGGCATGACAGTGCCACAGCCCCTCATGTATGTGTGTCATCTCATCACGGTATGACTTGACGTAGCTACACCAAAGATGTTAAAGTGCCATTCTCTTCTAATAGAGTTGCAATATAATGAAAGCCGTCATGTAACAATTTCTGCCATTTTAAAAAGTTGTTTTATGATGTGTGCATCTGCATACTTTTACATAAATGCTAAGAATAGTTTTGTGGCCAGCATAGAAAATAAGCATTTATGCATATTTTTATTCCCAAAATCCACTTAAAAATCATATTTAATGTCGTTGTAAAATGAAACTCGCTGTCATCTTTTCCTCGTGGTTTTTTTTTATATATATGACACATTGGCAAAAAAGTGTGAAGTAACTTGCAACACCATGTCTTCAATATCACAACTTGAATGGGTGTTTCGCAGATTATCACAGGAAGGAAAAGGTGTGTTCTTTTAATTGGGATGTTGCGACCTTCAGTTACTATACTTTAGCAAGTAAAAATTAAACTTTAAAAGTTTTCTGAAACACAGCAGCATGCGCAGACAGCTACTGTGTTAATCGCTTAAACATGAGCAGATACGCAGACTGTCAGCAGCAGATTAATAAGGCGAATATGGATTTTTCAATATAACTTTATTGGAGAAAAAAAACGCCTTTTCGGGTAAAACTGGTAATTACCAAGTTGATAGAATACAACCCCACACACAACTTCTTCAGCTTCAAGGAAATGTACCTACAACTAATGGGGACTGCAATGGGCACCAGGATAGCACTGCAATATGCCAATCTTTTTATGGCCAATCTTGAACAGAGATTCCTAACCACATGCCTTCACAAACCTTACACACATTACAGATACACTGTTCATCTGTTTATAATATGGACAGAGGGTGAAGAAAATCTCAAAACAATTTTCTGAGCCCTTGAATTCATTTCACCCATCAATTAAGCTGAAAATATATTATTTGGCAAACCTATTGAACTTTCTAGATAGCACAGTAACAATGAAGAATAGAAAACTACAGATTTGTATATATAAAAAAATAAACGAAAAACAGACAAATGTAGTTTCCTCCATAGCTCCAGCTTCCAACGCACTAATACAAAAAGAGCCATCATACATAGCCAGGCTATAAGGCAAGGTCCATGGTGAGCACACGCTCGAAACAGTGCGCGTGAAATCACCTGCGTTTTAGCTGCAGCGATTTTTGTAGCCTGGGTAGACACGATGGGGAGGCGTGTTGGGGGTGTGTCTGTTACGTCAGAGAGCTGGTTTGCCAAATTGGGCCAACCGCTCACGTAACCTGACCGTCGCACCGCAGAATCCAATTTTTCTGATTCTATGGCTGCGGTTATTGCCTTAAGGCATTGGGATCACGCCACGTGCACGGTCTCGCCAACCATGGACGCGGCTTAAGACGGGAGCGCAAACATTCCTGCTGCGCCCAACTGTCTGCCAGCTCTGGAGCTTGCACCCCCCCCCCCCTTCCTACCTGGTAGCTGCATGAAATGGTGCTCCGGGGGTCATATCACATGACCCTGCGGCATTATTTGATGTCGCGTTGCCATGGAGATGCATTACAGCGTCTGAATCTCGGCAAGGTGTGTGGGAATTTTTTTTTTAAATGTGTGTGTATATGTATATATATATATATATATATATATATATATATATATATATATATATATATATATATATATATATACACACACACACACACACACACACACACACACACACACACACACACACACACACACACACACACACACACACACACACACACACACACACACACACACACACACACACACACACACACACACACACACACACACACACACACACACACACACACACACACATCTGTGGTAAGCTCATGGTATCACCTAATACTGAAGCGCTCATTTACTCTACAGAATAATTATAATCAATACTAGGGCGCTCTCTCTTTAAGGGATTCTAAATTGAACCCAAACAGATAAAACACCAAATTCGTATAATCGTATAAGAGGACCCGGGAACATGAGACTTATAATAGATATACTTCCGGAGTCCAATTTCCGCTGCCCCAACCCTTTGGTGGGGAACCTTTCATCGTTCCCTGCAGACGGTAATAAAAACAAAAAAACACAAAGGGAGCGCCGATCAGAATGGGACAACCAATACAAGTCAAATGACCGAAAGAAAAATAATAAAACAAATGAAAATGAATCTAAAAGGCAGACTGGTTTAAATTAAGCCAGACTCACCTGACACTTCGAGGGTGCACAAGGGGACCACAGTCGATGCACTCTTTTCAGCGTATTCTACGTGACTGTAGGATAGAGATGGTTACTCTACAGAATAAAATTATTATAATACTAATAATAATTAATATTAATAGGGTAATATTTCTGTCAGACTTAAATAGGACAATTTGAACAATCAAAGCACAAATTGTCAGCCTGGACAGCTACATAGATTTTGTCCTGGTTTATGCCAATTACTACAGTCCTTTTTGTGTCTGTAACATTGGTGTGTTTGATGCATATTAACAGACACAATCGCATGTATGTCTGATTTTAGCATGTGAGTTTTAATAAAATGTATTGGATTTGAACTTGCAATTGGGATAATGTGTATCCAAAACAACTTTTATAACAATCGGCATGCGATTTGACTGGTTTTACTGTGTACGAGTGTTTATTTATTTATTTATTTTTTTAAATATAATTTTTTTTAAATAACAATTTTATATACAATGGTTCATAGGATTTTTCAGACAGTCCCTGCCCAGATGAGCTTACAATCTGTTTTTGGTGCCTGGTGCACAGAGATAGTGACCGACTTGCCCAAGGTCACAAGGAGCTGACACCAGGATTTGAACCACTCTGTCGTGATCAGTCAGTGCCTTGACTCACTGAGCCATTCCTTCAGCCTGGTGGTTCTAAATTCTGGCAATACCCACGGGGCATGAGGAATCCTATCCACTGTACTTTATATTTATACTTGGTGCATTTGGGTTCATTTAAATACTCTCTTTTGCAGTTCTGTAATGTTTATTTCCTCTATTCAGGTCATGGTGGAAACGGAGAATTGAACATTTTCTTGGATGACCTAGAATTTGCTGATATAATTCACAGAGCGGAGCAGGCTCTTGAATGTGGTGTTTTTCCAGAGAGAATTTCACAGGGGTCCAGTGGAAGCTATTTTGTTAAGGATCCAAAGAAGGTGAGAGCTTTATGAACTTTTATTCAGAACTTGCAGTATTTTAATCTCAAAGGAAATCGCCCAAATGTTTGCTTAGCCACATCTTTAGTTGTGGGGTCTACTGATAATTTACATTCACATGCTCCTTAGGCTGCACTTATAGTCCTGGCGACGTGATGTCGCTGTTGTAATAGCGATTCCTGCCTATACTGCAGGAGACGAGAGGGCGACCGGTGGGGGGGGCTTGGCGGAGGTGTGGCCATGAGCGGTTTGCCCTCATTGGCTGAACCGCTGACATCCTGTTTTTGATGTGGCACACCATCGCCGTGACTATTAGTGCAGCCTTACTTTTTAATAAGAGGCAACATGGCGTGTTGCCATCATGATCAAACTTTGAAATTCCTCTAAAAAAAAAAATTCAAATGGTAGTTTCTTTTGCATTTAATGCAGAATAAACGCCAAATGAAATGACCCAAATTTGCAGATTTAAATACATATCAACCTGGTCCTTACTAGATACAAAAGGTTTGCTTTTGGGTACACCATTTTGTAATATGGAAACAGATCGTGGCCAGCTTGCAATTAGACCCAGCAAAATAGTGGCGCAAATATTTTTGTAGATATTTAATACTATATGTCCTTTTCCAAAACTCCTGACTTTTCGGCTCCAGCTGAAATATATGGGAATTTATTTATAAAATGTGCTGTACATGGCTAAATAAGCATTTACACAATAAATGTTGAAGATCTCTACTTATAACAATTGATACTGAAAAGTGAATTAAAGATTGCTTATGCCAAATTCAATATACAAATCAACACAATGAAATAGAAATTGTACTGCAAAGTTGTGTGGTGGCTTTTTTTTTTGTGTGAAATTTTTTTTAATATATATTTTTACTCTCTGCTCAGAAAACCATTGGTGTATTCAAACCAAAATCAGAAGAGCCTTATGGTCATCTTAATCCAAAATGGGCCAAATATATTCACAAGATTTGTTGTCCTTGCTGCTTTGGTCGTGGCTGCCTAGTTCCTAATCAGGGATACCTTTCTGAGGCCGGTGCATATCTAGTAGATGAAAAATTGGGATTGGGAGTTGTACCAAAAACCAAGGTAAAGTTTTTTTGATTTTGTACTTTGATGTAGCTCCAATATGGATGAATGTGGATAGAGTATGTAAGCATATTTGCATAAAAATTAACATAACATAATGTTCTTGTCTTATGTTGGCATAACAGTTACTGTAAGTGTTTTCCATACTGTTATAAAAGATTGAGGTGCTGTAACATGTTTTAGTTTCCAGCCAATCGAACACGTATTTGTACACGTAGTGTATTTGTTCTATGTGGACAAACATCTGATTATTGGAAAGTCTTAACCACAATCTTAACCATTGTTTGTTTTAGTTTGGAAGAACTGTAATCTAAAATTAAACAAAGTACATGGTCTTTGTAGTATTTATATGACCTCATGGCAAATGTCCTTTACTATTCACTGCAATCATTAGTATACTGTGTTGTTATGAAGGCAACATTAGCCTAAATATTTCCCCTGGTAGCTAGTTCCTATACGGAATATGACCAGCATATAGTTTACCTTCCTTTTAGCCCCCTAAATGGTGATTCTGAGGTACTGACTAACATTGGTAGTCTAGTCTTCACGTATGAGCCTCTCATAGTGCCTAAATGTAAGCCAACTGTCCACTGTTCCAAATGATTGCCCCTACAGTATATGGTGACCCCTAGGCAGCTACCTTGTGCTACTGGGTGAATGATAGTACTTCCTACAGAATATGGTGGAAAGCTGTTTTTCAGTGTAAATATACTTTATACTCTTGCAAAAGCAGCATTTACCAGTAAACAAAATATCACTTAAACATTTTCTTGTAAACAGGCCTGGGAAGTGCTAGTCAGTTTGCCTATGCTCTTGCTATAGTCTATAACTATAAACTGTAATAAATGTTTAATATTTTTACAGGTTCATTTAAAAAATTTTTTAATTTTTTTTTAATATCCCTGCTTTTTATTTAAGGTAGTCTGGCTTGTCAGTGAAACGTTCAATTACAGTGCAATCGACCGTGCAAAATCACGAGGCAAAAAATATGCATTAGAAAAGGTCCCGACAGTAGGTAGAAAATTTCACCGCATAGGACTACCTCCCAAGGTGAGTGTGCTATCTTTTAGAAGCAATGCTTACTGATCACCTCTAAGGCCTCGGCCATGCTCCCTGCTGGCGTGCTGAGGTGCAGGGAAAGCGGGTGCTTTCCCTGGCCTTGCGGTTGCTTACCGCACGCACTGTCAGCAGCCGTCAGGGGGCGGGGCGGGCGCATCACGGGCCGGGGACGGGCCAGTGACGTCACGGAGCTGGTTCGCCCTCATTGGGCGAACCGCTCACGTGACTGGCCTGTTGCGCCGGGAAGCGGGGGAATTTAAAATTCCCCTAAGACCTGCGCTTCCGCAAGCGCGCGGAAGCGCAGGTGAGCCCCTACTAAAGCCGCTCTAATTGCGGTTGTAGGGGCTCAGTGCTGAGTGGGAGCGCGCGTCAGCACGGTTCTGCCAGCAAGCCAAGGCCTTAGACTTCGTGTCGGGGTCTTGAGGAAACGTTTGTGCTGGACTCGGAGCACTAACTGGAAGATTCAGAACAGTTACAAAAACCTTTTTTTAATTTGTCAGACAAGTCAGTTTGAAAGCTCATATCAATTTTTTTAAACCGTGTATAGTTGACTTTGACACTTACAATTTTAACCCACCTACAATGGTCCTCTCTGACGATGGCAATGGCGTAAGCATAAAGGACATACTGAACTTTATTTACTAACACATCCCACATTCAGAGACCGCTAAAATGCAAACTTTAAATAATTTCCAGATGAAAGCAGCCACATCTTTGCTTTTGTTGAAATTAGTTTTTCTTTAAGGATGCCAATTAGATTGTCACATTTTGTACAAGATGTGTGGTGTTTAAAAAAAAAAAAAAAAAAACTCCCCAATATGTGAATTTGCCCCATAACATGCCAGTGCCTAATTGTCCTTACAACTGTTTCATGGCTACCACATGTTTTAACCAATGGTGCTAATATTAACATGCATGCCTTCAACCCCTTTTTGGGTTTTCTCTGTGACCTACTAGAAATTGACGATGTATAAAGTATTACGGACTAAGTTAAGAGTGCTATACAGTACATTTATTGGGCTGGGCAGGTGACCCTGAAAAGCCAGTAACCACCAGTTGCACATTGATTTTGACCATCACAGTGGCTGCAACACCTGTTTGCTGTTTTTAAATAGCATAAAGAAATTGTGTTGCACTCAACGGCATTTGAGCAGTCTTAATAAATGACATTTGAGCAGATCTAGCATCCAAGTCAAACTTTCCCTATGCCAATGTCTTTGTGGCCGCTATACTACCCACTGGAGATGAGAGCTGATTAGAACTATAGTTCAGATGAAAGGAAAAAGAGTGGCACTCAAATAGTGGTCAAGTGCTTAGTATATTCATCCAACGTTTTGGTCCAATACCGCAGACTTGTCTCAATTTTGAAAGGGGTCTGCTGTGTTGGACCGACACATTGGATGAATAATATACTAACCACTTGACGATTTTTTTTTTTTTTTTTTTGGAGTGCTCTTTTTCATTCACTTCGATGGTGGTTCATTATGCAAAATGACTATTACATTTTCCCAAAATGGCAATCCCCTGTTTAATACACAACTGTATCTTCGCTCCGGGGATCCCTTGGTTCGTGAGACGCTTACCGGTGAAGTTATCAGTTACTTCCTGGTTTTTAAATGGTCCAATAGGAGGTTGCAATGGATAATATTGCGAATTCCTATTGGCTTGAGATTTGGCGGCAAATTTGTTTCCCCTTGAGGGAGATTTAAACCCAGTAACGAACCAGGAGGTCTCCGTAGCTAAAAATTCCTTGGTTCTCATGTAGAAAAATAAATTGGGTAAAAACAAGTAGCGCTTAAGTATCCTGTTTATCACAGCTGAAAGTATTTTTCCATTTCACGTTTGTAAACTTCTGGGTTTTTTTTTTTTTTGTAGGTTGGCTCCTTCCAACTTTTTGTGGAGGGTTATAAGGAAGCGGATTACTGGCTTAGGAGATTTGAGAGTGATCCTTTGCCCGAGAATACCAGGAAACAACTTCAGTCTCAGTTTGAGAGATTAGTCATTTTGGACTATGTTATTAGGAATACTGGTAAGCATCTATGTATGGTGGCAATAATCACTGCTATAGATTTTTCACCAGTTCTAGCACACATCACAAGGTATTCTGGATAAAAACTTCCCATTATACATTTCAAGTCTACATAGTAGCCATATGGTTTATAGTTTACTTAACAGTCTATACATTCTAATATTTTAAGTGACATGTTTTATTCCCAGTGTTATTTCTTTGTTTTGTGTAAATGTAATTCTGCTTCCATCAATAGTTTTTGCGATAAAGGGGAAGAACAATAATAACAAGATTAGCCATACATAGGACCCAAAGAAATGAGAAGCCTCATTTTCACAAACATTTATTTTAAGGGAGCTTGAATTTGTTTTTTGTTTTTTTAGAGAAACCAATAGTATTTATGACCGGTTTAACAAAATATTGCATTTATTTGGATGGAAGCTGTAAACGATGTATATTGCTTAACTGCTTTTTGGCTTTCCGCACTTTAGGCAAATCAGACAAAAAAACCTCCAGCATTTGGTTATTATGAAGTCATAAGTTTTAAATGTGGTGTCAAAAGCCTATATTTATCCCGTTTAAACATGTTACTACCATGAGTTCTTTGGTCCTCAGGTCTACCCTTTTTATGTGTTGTGCGAATGAAAAAATAGGTTTACACAGATTTTTATGCTGTAAAGGGGTATCTGCTTGTATTTACAGTATTTTTATTTTTTATATGGAGGAAGTAATGTTCTCTTTCTGAAATGTGTATTACATGGTCTCTGAAGTGGCAAGCTGTGCTGCTCCATATATATATTCTGCCTAATTGCAATTTGAGGGGACTGACTCCTTCCAGTCCTTTAGTTAGAGCTCCATACCCCCAAATACTTGCACAAAAGAAACATCTATTCATTTCACTATTCTTGGTTAACCAACTTCATTTTTAATCAAATTATAATGTGATATTTACAGGTAATACTTTTCTTTTGCAGACAGAGGACATGACAACTGGTTAATCAAATCTGAAAGCCAGGATGAAGATGGTGACCTTACAGAGAAGGTAAAGGACTTTACAGCCACAAAGCAGACATTTACTCAAACATAAATTGTGGATATTGGGTAAAAAAAAACTGCTTCTATGGAATTACAATTGTATATACATTGAGTTTGTGAACCACAATGTAATTACAGAAATTCTGTAGTTTTTCCATGATAACCTTCTTGAATCAAAACCAGTTTTTTTTAATTTATTTTTTTATATCAAATAGGGTTTATATTAACCAGTTTAATTTGAAACAAAATTATGTATTAATTAGACTGAGTAATTGGGTGTCAGGGTATGTGCAAAAGTAAGTGAAACCCTGTTTTTATCAGCTAAATTAAAAGGGATCATTAGAATCAGGTGTTTAAATAATTAGGTAGATCTTCAGGGGTGGGTTTGGGAGGCCCAATCCTATAGAATCAGAACCTTTTGGGTTTGGTCTTCATCATACAGGTGTGTAGAAACACATCATGCCACAATAAAAAAAAAAAAAAATCTTTGAGAACCTCAGAAAAGCAGTTATTGATGATCAGTTTAGAAAGGGCTACAAAATCATTTCTAAGGATTTGGGGCTCCACCAAACCACTGTCCGACAAATGGAGAAAGTTCAACAGCATAGTCAAACTATCCAGGAGAGGTCATCCAACCAAAAACTCCAAGAACAAACCAGCAAATCATCCAGGATGTCATAAAGAACCTCAGAGTAAAATCCAGGGATCTGCATGCCCCTCTTACCTTGGCTAATGTTGAGTGTTCATGACTCCACTATCAGAACTGAACAAGAATGGTGTTCATGGAAGGCTAGCCAGGAAGAAACCACTGCTCTCTCAAACATTGCTGCCTGTCTAAAGTTCACCAAAGAGCACATACATGATCCACAAGACTTCTGAAACAATGTTCTCTGGACAGACGAGTCAAAGGTAGAAATTTTTAGCCTGAATGAGGAATGTGATGTTTGGCGAAAACCAAATGCAGTGCTGCATTCGAATAGAAGAACCTCATCCCAACCGTCAAACATGCTGGTGTGAGGGATTGGGTCTTCTTTGCTGCCTCAGGACCTGGACTGCTTGCCATCATTGACACAACCATGAATTCTGTATTGTATCAGAAGATTCTAGAGAATGTCATACCATTCATCTATGTGCTGAAGCGAAAGTGGGTTATGCAGCAAGCCAATGATTCTAAACATACAAGCAGATCTACAAAAGTATGACTGTAGAAGAAATTCTGCATTTTAGAATGGCTTAGTCAGTCTGGACCTAAATCTCATCGAAATGTTGTGGCAGGATATGAAGCGAGCTGTCCTTGCAAGGAAGCCCTCAAATGGCAGAGTTGACGCAGTTATGTAAGGAGCAATGGGCTGAAATTCCACAACCGATGTGAGCCTGACCAGCAGTAACTGGAAACGCTTAGTTGAAGTCATTGCTGCTCAAGTGGGTGCCACCAGGTACTGAATCTAAAGGTTCACATACTTTATCACACATGGATATTGAATGTTTTAATCATTTGTGAATAAATGTTGAAAAAGTATCATGGTTTTGTATCATTTGTTTGATAACCTTATCTTTATCTATCAGGACTTAGATTAAGATCTGATAACATTTTAGGTTTGAAATGTTAAAATCCGAAGCGGTTTAGAAACTGTTTTTTTTTTTGTTTGTTTTTTTTCCGCCGCTGTACTTTCACAGTTTATTTTGTTGTCGTCCTCCTTTTCCTGTATTTTTTTTCCTGTACTTTTCATTAGTCCTTTCCACACTTAATAGTCCCCTCTGCCTGTCTTACATTTAATACTTTCCCCCTCCTTAGGCCTGGGACCCGCGGCGTGGGCGGCCGCACGAGCGTTCCCCACCAGCAGGGGAATCCTCCCGAGCCGGTCCCAGTCCCCCCTCACGGCACAGCTCACTACACGCTGTGACGCGTCAGCCGCCAGGGGATTCAAGAGAATTGTAATCCCTAGCGTCGACGCGTCAAGTGGTGTGGCTGTGAGCCAATG
Source organism: Ascaphus truei (assembly GCF_040206685.1). Lineage (NCBI taxonomy): Eukaryota > Metazoa > Chordata > Amphibia > Anura > Ascaphidae > Ascaphus > Ascaphus truei. The sequence goes on along the minus strand of NW_027454104.1, from coordinate 79,011 downwards.
AGGAGTGGAGGCTTCGGGAGGAGGGGAGGCTTCGGGGAGTGGGGAGGAGAGTGTGGAGGGAAAGCTGTGTGTGTGTGTGTGTGTGTGTGTGTGTGTGTGCCTGAGTGTCAGCGTGTGAGTAGGGCAGCCCGCAGCAGCTCCCTCCTGCAGCCCGGGAGCCCGAGCCCGTGGAGGGGGGGAGGGTAGCGGGTCCCTCTGCTTAAACCACGCCCCGCTCCGCTTAAACCATGCCCCTCTCCGCTTAAACCACGCCCCTCCCACTCCAGCCCCGGCTCCCGCTCCCTACAGACCGCATATCGCGGTCTGTGTCTGTCAGCGCCCCGCCTGTCTGCAGTGCGGGCGCGCTGACTGAGGGAGCGGGGCCTTAGCCTTACTTTTCCCCATTATTCCAATATTCGGGCATTACGAGGGTGTATTTAAAGGCTTCTTTGCTTGAGCTTCCTAAACCTGCTTTCTAAATAACACATCACCTTCCATCCTTACTATCATGGCCCATACAGATGGTTCTTCCTTCTAGCCGCTTGTAGTGTGGGAAGCCAATTGAAAGAGAAGCATTTTTAGATACTAAATATCTGCTTGAACAGTTTGTGGTGGGTTGGGTTTTTTTTTTTTTTTAAACACTCGCCAGAGAAAACCATGCATTTATTTTGGTATAGTACAGGGAGTCCCCGATTGTTTGCCCGCTTCATAGACTCCTAGTTAGATTATGTTGCCAATATTGTACTTCTAGAAGGACACTGCAGTCACTTTTGTAGACCACTTGATCCTGAACTTTTAATGTAGTTGCATTATGGTTATACTTTTCCAACTTTTGATTACTATTTAAATGGTAATCAAAAGCATAAACAAAAACTTTGCGTTTTTACAGTAATCTTGGTGAACAGTTAAACACAATGCAGATATATTTAACATTTCAAATAAACTCTGATCAGTTGCTCACATGTGCAACTTGTTTAAATGTAACTTTTTCTAAGGCTATTTTGTTACAAAAAAAAATGCATGTTTTACTTTAGGTATTTGCTCCAAACCAACATACATATTTCTTTAAAATTGATGAGCATTAATTCACAAACGCGGGAGGCATTCTGTTAAATTGAGTGATTTAAACCACTTAGGAGCTTAGTCTATAAACAATTCAATGGGAAATGTTGTGTGAAAACGGACAGATTGGCCAATTTAACTGATCTAGAGTAAGCCTTTAGAGTTAACTTGCTGCCAAGTACCATCCTACTCCAGCTACCTCCAGAAAATGTTATCTGCTCTACTCCCAGATAAAACCTTCTTGAAGCCATCCTGCATCTCGCTGGCAATAGATCAGACTGTAGTGGCAGGGTGCGCTTTTAGTTAACATTGTTTTGAGATGGATATTATTCTGCAATGTTCTTATACCGTTGTAGACGGTTGGGTGCTCTTAATAAAGTACTTGTGTTTTCATAGACCAGTTTTTCATTTTAGACTTGACTTTTATAAAGCCGATGTTTTTGTAGTAAGATTATATTTCCTTTTTATTTATGGCTTTATAGAATTGGACAAATGGTAAAGAACCGATTATCAAAATTGCTGCAATTGACAATGGTCTTGCTTTCCCATTTAAACATCCTGACGAGTGGAGAGCGTGTAAGTATTCTCCCTTTAGCATTTCAATCATAAAATATAATGTTCCGATTTTATTGTTGGGCCACAAAAAAAAACATGGGCTTGAGGGGTGTGGTTGAAGCAAGAGATTAAAAGCATGGGAATTCCTTTTGAGAGGTCTAACCATGCTGCAGCTTTCTCAGAGCTTCCACACCCGCCCCTACTGACTTCCATACAGAAGCAGTCGGAAGGGAGTGTGTGGTTGGAAGCTCTGTGACTCTGAAGCTGCAGCATGTGAGCAGACATACGACCCCAGCAGCGGTGAGACACTAATGATAAACAATGGTACGTATCGAGTTACAGTTAATAAAAATTAACACAGCATTACTATGCTACCGGTATGTTGCCCAACCCCTTGCCCCTTAGCTCTGATCATTTTCTTGACTGTCGGTAAGCTTTTGCATATGTAAGTTACCCTTTTGAAGTTGACTGTACTTTTTTTTTTTTTTATTAAGTGGCAAGGCCATTTTATTCATATTTAACTTTGAATAAAAGCTGTTATTACATCACAAGTATACAAAGGTGCCAACAATGTTACACGATCAGTATAAGTTTTTTAACTTTGTTTTTCTCCCTTGCAGTGCTACGCCCTTTTCATAATATGATCATGTAAATGATTGCATATGGTTTCTTTTTCTGCTGAGTTGTACATATGTAGCATTAGCAATATTATCCCTTAAAAGAATAAGCTTTATTTGCAAAGGAGAACTTTGTTCTGCGTAGACTAGTAAATTTTGCCTTTCTACATAGATGTTTGTGTACAGAAAAACATCTCAAATGACCGCTAAGAAAAATAAAGATTGTAATTTGTGAGCTCTAAAACTTCTGGTGTATAAAATGCTGGGTGATGTGAAAGGTTGGAATTTCCCAATTCATTCAAAAGGTGCAGGTTACCTGTTTTTTTTTATTTTGGGTAGATGGGCAGTACGCCAATAGCATAAGCCAAGAGTACTAATATTTCTTGTACGACAAAGTGCTTTTAGTCCACGTTGAACTTGTATAAGTATCAAATGGAGTGCGAGACATATGGCACCGCATATATTCATGATTTCAGGCTGCTTAACTGGATAACATTACTAAAACATTTAATACACGTAATACTCGTACTAGTAGGATGCCCTCACGTAGTGTATATGTGGGTCTGATTCTGCTCACCGCACATGCAATAGTCTGCTAGTAGCAGTCTGCAAATGTAAGGCCTTGGCCATGTTTGGCGCTTGCTCGCTCTCGCTTGCTGCCGCTCGCTCTACCTGGAGCTTTTTGCTGTCCTTACAGAGGAGACAGCAAGTGCTTGGGAGGCGGGTATCACTGTGTGTGTTGGTAGCTGTCAGTGTGTGTGTCACTGGGGAACGTGTGTGTGTGTGTGTGTGTGTGTGTGTGTGTGTGTGTGTGTGTGTGTGTGTGTGTGTGTGTGTGTGTGTGTGTGTGTGTGTGTGTGTTATATAATATTTTAAAAATTAAAAAAAAAAGACATGTTGTGAGAATAAATTATTTATTAACATTGTGCAACTTTGATAAATATATTCACACACGCGCATACACATACACACACACACACACAATGCACACACACACACACACACACACACACACAATGCACACACACATGCACACACATATACATACACACACACACACACACACGCATACACATGCATACACACACATGCGCACACGCACACGCACACGCACAAAGGCACACACACACACATGCATACACAAAGGCACACGCACACGCACACGCACAAAGGCACACACACACACACACACATGCATACACAAAGGCACACACACACACACACATGCATACACAAAGGCACACACACACACACACACGCACACGCACACGCACACGCACACGCACAAAGGCACACACACACACACATGCATACACAAAGGCACACACACACACATGCATACACAAAGGCACACACACACAAAGGCACACACACATGCATACACAAAGGCACACACACACACACACACACACATGCATACACAAAGGCACACACACACAAAGGCACACACACATGCATACACAAAGGCACACACACACATGCATACACAAAGGCACACACATGCATACACAAAGGCACACACACACATGCATACACAAAGGCACACACACGCACGCACACACACATGCATACACAAAGGCACACACACACATGCATACACACATGCATACACAAAGGCACACACACACACACGCACACACACGCACGCACGCACACACACATGCACACACACATGCATATACATACACACACATACACACACATACACATACACACACACACACACACACACGAGACATGGATCGGGGTAGAAGGGGGACAGACCGTCAACGGGCGGGCGCGTCACTGGCCGGGGGCGGGCCAGTGACATCACGGAGCTGGTTCGCCCTCATTGGGCGAACCGCTCACGTGACCGGCCTGTCTCGCCGGCAAGCGGGGGAATTTTAAATTCCCCCAAGACCTGCGCTTCCGCAAGCGCGCGGAAGCGCAGGTGAGCCCCTACTAAAGCCGCTCTAATTGCGGCTGTAGGGGCTCAGTGCTGAGCGGGAGCGCGCCTCAGCGCGCTTCCGCCAGCAAGCAGGTAACATGTCCGGGGCCTAAGTGTCTTGCCCCTTTGATGTCACTACTGGGCCCTATGACATCACTGTAGCCTGTGAGCTGGCATGGCACAGGCAACTGTATAATCTATATTGTAGTAATTTAAGTATAGTAGGTTAGTAGCATACATTTTGAGGTTGATTTTATAAGATCATGTTTACTAGAAATCAACTTATTGCTGCCTTTCTATAAACAGTTAATTAATTGGTATACATGTTGTAGCTGTCAGCTAAAAAAAAAAACCTCATAGGATGTGTTGACAGCTATTTAATAAACAATGAATCTATTAATACAACTTGCTATTCACTGAAAAGTACTTCATATTTGTTCAACTCTAGATCCATTCCACTGGGCTTGGCTTCCTCAAGCCAAAGTTTCTTTCAGCCAGGAAACCAGAGACTTGATTCTTCCTCGCATCTCTGATATGAACTTTGTACAGGACCTTTGCGAAGATCTGTATGAGTTGTTTAAGGTGATAACGCATTGACATAAGCAATTACAATAAAAACAGTGTATCGTTTAAGAGCTCCCAGTGAACTATTTAAATATATATTGGCAAAATAATTTAGGATTTCAACAGAACTTGTTCTCAAAGTCAGATAGTTGTGGATCTTGTAGCTGTTAAGATATGAAATAAAGATTTTTATTTTTCATTTAATTCAAGTATTCTGCTGTTGAAGCCGTGCTTTGCTTACTAACCTAAGGTAATTGGCAACCTTCTAAAGCTTGGTCACAAATTTCCCCAGTGCCCCAGAAAAGCACAATTGCAATAAAATAAATGAGGGCCAAACGCATAAATGTTTTGAACTTGTTCTGTGCTAAAGAAACCTATAAAATATTGTGCTTTTAAATCATTCTTAAAATATGAAGAATCTTAATATCTATAGGTTTCATAGTTATTACTCACTGAAGTGCATGGTTGAATGTACTGACATGTTCTTAGATTGCGATGGAAATAATGTGTTGTTTTTTTGTTTTGTTTCGTCACCCATGAAGACTGATAAAGGATTTGACAAGGCTACATTTGAGAAACAGATGTCTGTGATGAGAGGACAGGTATGACTGACATTTTTCCGGTTAATAGCTCAACATATTTAAAGCACAAACAGGTGTAATGTGGAGCAGGAGTTAATGTCTTCAAGCCAGAACTCTTCAGTGGGGGCATGCAGTGAGGAAACTTTCTTATGGGGAACTGAAATAATATTAAATCTATCGTACTTTGTCTTCTAGACACCGATCTATGTCCTTAAAGTGTTAATATTGCCTAAATAAGCTGCATTTTTGTGAAACAGACCCCATGGTCCATGTGTGACTTTTGCCTGCAAGTTCACAGTCCTCGGCTCACTGAAAATGACAATTTTGATTTATCTAATAGGGAGGCAGCTGCTATACGCTTATAGAACAAAGTGGGAGGAACTGCCTTGTGTTGCACTTATTTCATAATTTGCATATCAAGTGAATAAAATGATGCTGCCATTGTTGGCCACAGAGATAAAAGTGGAAAAACAATCACCAGACTAGGAGCCAACTGGCAATTTTTTTGCTGGGAAGCGTGTGTGTGTGTGCACGCGTGTGTGTGTCCGATCCCATATCCGCACACTTTTTTGTATATTGTAGACCAGGGGAGCGCAATTTTTTTTTTTCTTCCCCCCCCTCTGTGCCCCCGTCGGCAGTTCCCCTCTCTCCGTGTCTCCCCCCCTCTTACCTTTGCAGCAGCGTCATGACGTCACATGACCTCTCGTCGTCATTTGACGTGGTAAATGGTGGCATGGTAAGTGAGGATTTACAGAGGCCTTTGCTGCTCCCCCGGTACTTAATTTAAATGCCTTCGGGAAGCGCACGGGGCCTCTGTATACCCCGCAGCCCCTGTAGACTGTCTCGCGCCCCCCCCCCCCAGTTTGCGCACCGCTGTTGTAGACTACTGCCAAAATGTCTGCAATCTTAATGTGCAAGTGCCTTAAGTCGTAGCAGTAAAAAAGTGTAATAATCCATAAAACACAAGAAATCCCAAAATTTTGGTCCCCAGAAACGTCCGAATATATTGTGTTATGGATTAATAAACACAAACCTTTTAGTGGTTTGTACTAGTATTTTTGTGTACACCTCAGTGTCCATCTCCAATGATTATATAAATATGGAAGTAAAATAGAAGAAATACCGCTTGAGAACTCTTAATCAAAGGTACCAAAATGTCAAATATAGTATGTAATAATACCTTTCAATGCGAAGTGGTAAAAAATATAAAATGACCAAAACAAGCCCTTTGGTGTACCAGAAAATCCCATTTATTACAGCTTAAAAATATCCTGTCCAGAATTGTAAGTTCCTAAACATGCACATATTTGTATTTGACCTATACATTTAGGTATTCCAATAGTTGTTGATGCAGCAAGGGTAGCACTCAGGCCTATTATCTTTGCCTTTTATATTTTAAGCTGTTTGAATCGGTATTAATAAAGGGATTTGTTTATTTTTTGGTACACCCGTGTGCTTGTTTTGGGGCACTTTTTTTTTATTTTGTGTGTGTGCATGCACGTGTATATATCTATATACAGGTGTGTAAAATACTGTCTTTTTACTCATATACACGTATCTATAGACATGTATATAAATAATTTTTTTTTTTTTTTTAATTTTAGGTGTTTAAAATCTTGAATTAGAAAAAAGGGTATTACCTGGCTTTTTTTAAAGCGATAAAATGTCACAATTTCACAATGTTGGCTTGTTACATTTTCCCAGCAAAATAGTGTTCAAGTTGCATTTTACATCCAATGCTAAGATGTATAACACAATAGGAGTGGCTCAGTGAGTAACGACACTGACTGGCACTGAGTTTGAAGCAGGGGAGCCTGGTTCAATTCCCGGTGTTGGCTCCTTGTGACCTTGGGCAAGTCACTTTATCTCCCTGTGCCTCAGGCACCAAAAAAAAAAAACATAGATTGTAAGCTCCACGGGGCAGGGACCTGTGCCTGCAAAATGTCTCTGTAAAGCGCTATGTATAACTAGCAGCGCTATATAAGAACTTATTATTATTATTGAAAAAAAAAAAAGATTGGTGTGAAACAGCGCTAGTAATAAAACTGAATAGTGGAAAAAACACAGGCAGCCAAGTAAAAAACTGATAGTACAACCAGTCAAAATAACATAAAAAACAAAGAATATACCGGCGCCACAAATGGTTAATGAAATCAAACCGATTGGTGTACAGTCCAAATGGAGTCCTTTAAATGATGGAATTCGAGGGTTCTCACATCAACGGAGAATATGTGGGAAAAAAAGAGCGAAAAACAAATAGTGCAGTAAATTATTATTATTATAATAATTATATTTTAAAGGTTCCTAGAGAAACAAAATGCAGGGAATGTGTCTTTTTTTTTTTTTTTTTTTTTTTTACCGTTTTATTTTTGGTGATTAGAGTATAGTGTGGATTGGTAAAGTTTCCCTAATTCATACACCCTGGTTATGTTGATTTTTGCATGTTCCAAGTTGCACTTCCTCTATGGTAATAATTGTTTGTGCTGGTAATGTATAGAGCAGGAGTGGCCAACTCCAGTCCTCCAAACTCCAAACAGGTCAGGTTTTAAGGATATTCGTGCTTCAGCACAGGTGACTCAATCAGTGGCTCGTGCTGAAGCATGAACATCCCTAATACCTTACCTGTTGGTGGCACTTGAACTGGAGTTGGCCACTCCTGGTGTAGAGGATTGAACTGTAAAATGAATAAAATTGTGAAGGGGAAAAAGGGTTTTATTTTATTAACTTGTATCTTTCCCTTTATTAGATACTAAATCTGACGCAGGCTATGAAGGACGGGAAGAGCCCTATTCAGCTTGTACAGATGCCTCGAGTGGTTGTGGAACGAAGCCGCAGTGGAAGCCAAGGGAGAATAGTTCATCTGAGTAATGCATTTACGCAGACTTTTCATTGCAGGAAGCCATTCTTCTCCTCGTGGTAACTAGACAAAAAGAAAAAAATGTCTTATCTTGAATTCATGAAGCTGCTGTTTTGCACATGTACAGCAATAAGGTGAAACCTACTGTCAACTATTACCAGCTGCCAAACCTCTGATCTGTCTGAAAGTAGTGTTTTGAATGTAATCCAGTTTACAGTTGTCCAAATATTGTGTAATCATATGTCAGGGATCAAGGAAGGACTGCATTGACTGTACTGTATTTTTTTTTATTTTTTACGATAAATAAAACTGTTCTAATTTTTCGGTTATGATGTTCAAAGGGAAAGGGTTTATTACACATGCTGGAATGATTCATTTTGAATACAAAATTGAAATACATTTTTGATTTATTTATAATGTGAATGTTTTGTAAAAAATAATAATTCTATGCCATATTTTGAATGCATTTTTTCCCCCTCACAATTGAGATGTGCTTGCTGCCATTTCCAAAAGTGCCCTGTGGGGTTAGCACAGTAGGAAAAATAATCTTTTGATGTACAAACTATTGGATATGTTTTCAGTTTGGGACCAAAATATTTTATTATTGTAGCACCAGTGTCTACATACAGTATGTCTTAATATCTTTGAAGAACCAAAAGACTGGCTGCCAATTTTTGTAAAGTTAGGAAAAGCATTAAACCTGCAACCTCCTTTTGTCAATGTATTGAAGATTCTTGCCAAAAAATATATTGATTGGCATAGTCATGATTAGCAATGTTAGTTTGGAAATATTGTTGTGAGGTATTTTAAAGTGGCAATCCCTCTTAGGACCAATGTGAACTAGTTCAAGTGACCTGGTAACGGGGTCTCGTTTGACAATTTTATTTTTTTAATCCAAATCTGACACCTATAAGTACTGTATTTATTTTCTTAAAGTTAAACCTGGGAGAAGTTTCATTTCCTCTTGTTACTCCCTTTAGTGTAATGTCAATGTGTGTTCAGCAAATGTTTGTACAGCCAGAATTCCCCCTTCCACACCTCCCCTTAACTATGGGCTCCCTGATAAGGACAGGGTGAGCCAGGCAAAGAAAATACTTAAATGACAAACAGTTTGCCATTCAGAGGCCCCCAAATATAACTATATGGGATTGCACCTTTTGAACCTCCAGCAGTTTTGTTTTTAAGAAATGCTTGATAGTGTAATATTTTACTGTTCTAGCTTAGAAATAGCATATGAAGAAGTTTAATGGAAACTAGACTCGGTCTTGTATTATGAGACATAGTACATCAGCTAATGTTGCTGGGACCTGTGTGTGGATTTTGGGGTTTGATGTAAATTCTAGTACTTAGACAGAGCTTGAAACTCGGGGTTCAAAAGCTACAAGCGAGCTGTTTTCTAGAAAATAAAAATATCATTTTATTCCCAATTGGTACTCTGCATATAAAATAATGCATAAACTTAAATAAATTTGGCCTCTAGTATATTTCACTTAAAAGTTTGGATGCAACATAGTAGCCTTTTTGATCCCGAAGAAATTTAGATAGATACGGTTCAATGACAGTGAGAACTATCAGCTCCTTTTATGTGGTGGAGCCCACCTCCCCCCCCCCAAAAAAACTACATTGGTAGTAGGGTACCTTTTTTGTGGACCAACAAATGGCTTAATGTACAAACTTTCAAATGTCAGAGTACATGAAGCACCCTGTGAGGTTCAGAAGCTTTCATACAACAAACTATTTGTTGATTCAATAAGAATCATTCTACTTTTTTTTTTTTTTCCTCCACGTAACATTTTGTGGCACAAGGTGTACACAAGGTTACATCAATGAAGAAAAGAATGATAAAATATACTGTGAGTGGTTTTGAAAATGTTGCATTTCCATTTCATCTCTGAACTATTTGATGAATCTACAGTGTAATGTTTTCTATTCCACACTATTCTCATTGGAGAAAGCCTTTATACTAATGTTCGTTGCTGAAAATAATGGGCGTTCATGATTATTTTTTTTAAACGTTAATATTTTGATATGGAATGTAGTACTTGAAAAATAAAGTTTTGTTTTTTTTTTCAAATCAAATTTAATTTTTATGCTTTCTTAAATTGTAGTTGACTATAAATTATAGTGCCTAAAGTGTATATAATTTTTTTTTTTTTTTTTACCTAAAATATTGCAATATAAATTACTCCTGCAAGATGGCCGTTGATCGTGGTTACCTATTGCAGACGGAGCTATTCATTGAACAAATGGCCTGACTAAAATATGTGCATGTGCCAAATCTGTTGATGGTTTTCAAGTACTCTCGTAATTGAGACTGGTTTAATTTTCCATGGATTTCATCAATGGCACCACAGCTATAAACACATTGTGGATTCTCTAGAAGGACTGAACAATATGCAAATTGATTCCAAGGAACACATTAAAAAAATAAAAGTTGAGCTTCTGTTGTCTGGTTTCACAAGAAGTTTGAGGGGCAGATGTGTATGTTCACAAGCTGGGATTAATGCCTTTTGTTGGGTCAAAGACTCATGTTTGCAAAACTCATTTACAGAATCTGTGCCATGTAGGGTCCAATAAAATATAGTAGGTTGTTTTGTACCTTGTTTAAGTGATTGCTTAAGAACCCCTAAACCAATGGATTGCTTTTACTGAAGTACCATTTACATTTTTTGTTTTTTAATTGGAATGCTATGAAGTGTAATTTGGTAAACAAATATCACTTAACATTAGTTGCCTGGAAGTTCAGCAGATGACATGAGGACTGGCATACTTACAGCCATGTTTTCAAATACACCCAAATATGATTTTCTAAGGTTGGACAGTCAGCCCGAGGAATAGAAGAGGATGAGTTTCTCTTCTGCTTCTGATATCGGGGAACATGTAATTGTCCCAGTAATGACCCCATGCCCCTGCAGTAGCGCACAGATGCCAGACGTGGGGGCTGTAGAGGTTAAAAAAATGCATACACCATGTATATGTTAAGTGGAACTGGTTTATGTTGATAAACCATTACCTGCATGAACAGCATTCCTTTCATTGTTAACCCCCTAAAAGACTTGAGCTGTACTACAGTTGATATCTATTGGTTTATCATCTTTCTGACTTCTGCAGCAGTTGTAAACCGGTATTTAAGATGGCTTCCTAGGAGTCTGGTGAGAGGAGTTTGTGTGAAAACACAATCTGTCTGTCTGTGATGCAATAAAATCACATGCTGTATTACATAATTGGAATAAGTTCTCAAACAGAAGAGTGAACATTATAAAAAAAATCCTTGCCTAAAGAGTTGGCAAACAAATTAGTACCTAGGGAGAGTTTACAGAGATCGTAGGAAGGTCTGTGTTTACAAGTTATTTAATACTATTGCTTGTTGCACCACGGTGAAATGGTTTAGCAGGAATATATTGTGCATACTGGGTTCTTCATACAGCAACAGATTGTTTGTTTTACATGTAGATGAAGTGAAGTGGAATATTTCCAGGATTAACTTTATTAGACGTTTTAAAGGTTGACTTTTAAAAAGCTCTCAATTTCTGTTCTTACAAATCTTTTTGAAAGGGGTTCGAAGAGCTTTGTAGATAAATATACTTTAAGTAGCTGATATGCCTGAATTCACAGCACCTGGAAAAAATGGAAGTGCATCAAATTGACACAAGGTACAAATTTGTAGCAAAACTTAATTTAAAAGGGCAGTCTTACTTAGGACTAGAGTAAATCATGCACATGTTTAAAGTGGCATCCCTCCCAGAAGGCTGTAAGAGTTGAACTCCTATAATATAAGTACTGTATAGTATGTTTCCCCCTGAGCATATACCGGTTTATTAAAAAAAAAAAAAAAAAACGAAATATGCATACATGCGCACACGTTCCATGGTGTAATAACGTGAAGAGAATTTAATACCAGGTAAAAGTAACAATAGCAGTCATGGGTAAATAAAGATAAATGAGGTGGAGATTATACATATTCATCAGCCAGTATCATATGGTGATGGAAAAGGAATGGATGCCATGCCAGTATTCAACAAGCTGGAACCGAAGACACCCAGTTTGCAGGCTGGAAGAGATACAAAATCCACACTATCTGGGTATGATGTAAAGACAGAGAGGAAAGAAAGTAGCGCCAAAAGAAAAGATAAATGCAAATGCAAATAACATGTGATAACAAAACAACCTGTTAAATAACAATATAAAAAATTATACTAAATAGAACACTATTATAAATAATATCACAATCAAAGTCCAATGTCCAAACCCTAGAGAAGAGTCCTGATAGGTATAACAGTATGATGTAAACCTGATAAGAGCATGTAGGGAAATTAATTGGCAACACTTTGCTGCGCCGAGAGTAAGGCCACCTTCTGTCTCTCTCGATCAACAAATGGACGTCAGTGACGTAACCTAATGCATTTCGTCACTAACAGTTGACTTCATCTGGGGTATAGACATCTCGTCTAACCAATCTAAATAATATATACCCACAGACAACGGAAATACCTGTGTTAGTCCAGTTGCGATAGTGCAGAATAAATTAGTACTTCAGCATTAGTCCTATGATATCAATTGTTAGTCCAAATAAAAAAAGGTATCACCTAATACTGAAGTATGTATAACACTGACTACTTGCAGGAAGCGCACAGACAAATCTGATGCAATGGAGGATCCAAAAAAAAAATACATGAGAACTCAACAGGATCATTAAAACACTCCCAATCCACACGAGAACAAATTCTGGACCTGATACCGGCTAACCCAAAACCTGGCACATTCTACATGCTCCCTAAAATTCACAAAGAGGGTAACCCTGGGTGCCCTATTATCTCTGGATCTGGCACACTGACTGAAAATATTTCTGGTTGGGTGGAAGGCATTCTAAAACCACTTGAACACACCCAGCTATATCCAGGATACCACCGACTTGCTTAACAAACTTAATGCCATTGGCCCCCTCCCAACAGGAACACTACTAGCAAACATGGATGTAGAATCACTTTACACAAAACATCCCACACAAAGATTGGATTTCAGCCTGCAGATACTTTCTGGGACAGCAGGAGCCACACAGAGACAGTGACTAAATGCATCGAATTTATTCTGACCCATAACTACTTCATATTTGGAAATGACACCTCCAGGCAACCGGGACCACTATGGGCACTTGGATGGCACCCTAGTATGCCAATCTGTTCTAAGCATAACTGGAAAGTGACTTTTCTTCCACCTGTTACTTGAAAGCCCTTACATACCTTCGGTACATCGATGACATCCTCCTGATTTGGACCTCTGGTGAATAGGACCTCCTACAGTTCCATGAGAACTTCAATACGTTCCATCCGAGCATCAACCTCAAACTCACCCATTCCCCGGACGAAGTATATTTCCTAGACACCACCATTACTATAAACAACCAACTACAGACTTCTGTATACCGCAAACATACAGACAGAGCCAGCTATTTGAGGGACATCAGCTTCCACCCGACACACACTAAGCATGCAACCATCTACAGTCAAGCCATAGGATACAACCAGATATGCTCCGACACAGCAGACAGAGGCCAGTGGATTTCAACCTTGAGATTGGATTTCATAAACCGTGGATCTAACCACAGAATTATAGACCAGCAAATCCACCAGAGTTCCAAAAAGTGATCTTGAATACAGACAAAGAGACAAGCGACAGGGTACCTTTGGTGATTACATATAACCCACACCTAGAAGCCCTACGCAAGATCGCCAGGGAACTACAACACATTCTCCAGGAAGATACAAGATTGCAGCAGGTCTAACTTGAAACGCCCTTATCATACAGACAACCTTCTAATCTCAAAAAAATTATGGTGAGGAGTAAAGTATTCAACAGTACAACTGAATGCGGGACGAGACCATGCCAGGCCGCAAGATGCAAAACCTGCGCAATGCTCCACACAGTGGGCACAATACATATATCACACAGGAATCTGGAGTACAAAATCAGAGAAAGGTTCACCTGTTCCTCCAGCAATGTCGTGTACCTCAACATGTGCATGAAATGCCCAGGGGGCTGCTACTACATAGGTGATACGGGACAGAGGCTAAACAAGAGAATGAATCTGCATCGCCACAGCATCACACGTGGAACAAGAGACAGTCCTGTCGGCGAACATTTCTCTGACTCTGGCCCTATGATAAATGAACGAGCTTTTTTGGTCTGGTATCTGTCTTTTTTTCTTTGTGTCCTCCTAATTTGCACCTCAAAATTAGAGAAAGAACACAGTATAGCTTGGATATATAAAATGTAATATCTCACATTAAAATGTCATTAACAATTTCATAGAGACAATAAGCATCTTCTGGGAACGTAGCCCACTGTAGCACCACTTCCGCATGGACGGGCCTCCACAGCAACTCCTCGGCTCGTCTCTGGCTCCAACTGGGCCCAGACTACAAGACTAGTACTTACACTGGGAGAGCGGTAATTGGAAAGGAGAAGATCTCCCTTAAGCCTTTGTGTGCTGTTGAGGTCGCTATACCAGCATGCCACAGCCCCTTCGGTACTTAGCGTTCCCATGGCCACTCAGGAGAGATAACGTGATTGTGGCGTCATATTGATGACAGAATAGAAGAGGAGTCCTCTTCCATGTCTCAGCTGGCCAAATAACCCCTAAAAGAGAAAAGATTGGCTGACTCGTTGCACCTGGATCTCGCTACTTAGTGCTTCACTAAAGTCATAGCATAATGATGCTGTTGTGTTTATTAAAGAATATGGAAACATCCTTGCCAAGCATGGTGATGATATAACAGGTTCATGTCTTTAGTGAAGCCCTTGAAGTTGTTAGATCTAAGGGCAGCGACCCATCCATACTCTTCTCTTCATTGGGACCTAAGTGATGGATAAGTAAGATTCCTACTACGTATATAAAATTTAATTTTGTGTACTTTATTCTTGTCCTTATTTTTTTTTGAAGTGAAACTTCTTTGGGCACACCTACCACATGAGCAAAATTGCCTGGCAGTAAATGGAGTTGATGGAGACGGAACTCAATGGTGGCGGAAGTGGAGTCACTGCTGGCAGAAGAGACCATCAGTGTTGCCAGCTTCCACCAGGAGGAGAGACACAGCGCCGGGGGTGTGGGGGGAGGGGACTGGCTACTCCGGGTCACTCACTGTGCCAAGGGGGTGACAAGCTGCTCCGTGCCCCTCACTGCGCTGGGGTGGGCCCATCTTGGCCACTCAGCACCAGGAGGGGACGGACTGCTCCAGGCCACTCAATGCACCAGGGGGGCTGCCCTGCCCTGGGCGACTCACACACTCACTGCGCCACTGAGAGAGGGAGGGCTGGGCTGCTCACTGCGCTGGGGGGAGAGATGGGGGGGATGATCATGTGTGACTCGGACAGACCCACCCAGGTCAGTAAGTCAGTCACCCACCCACGTCAGTAAGTCAAGGTCAGTAAGTCAGTCACCCACTCACCCAGGTCAGTAAATCAGTCACCCACCAAAATCAGTAAGTCAGTCATCCACCCAGGTCAGTAAGTCAGTCATCCACCCAGGGCAGTCACCCACACACACTGTCACACTTTCACTCACCCACAGATACACAAACAAACACGAATTCATATTTAGTATAAATATAGAAGTGCAAATAGCTAAAACGAGGTGTGTGCAGAGCACGCGCGTTCTAAGTGAAATTTCTTTGCATTTTGTCACTGAAATTGTGTTTTGATTTTTAAGGAAAAACAGCACCATCACAAACAACTTTTCTGTGGCAAAACAGTTACAAAAGACAAAGAAGTTTCACTTAAAATGCGCATGCTCGGCACACACACCCCTTTTTTTTTGTAGATCGCCCCTAAAAAGTGAGAAAATGGCATATGGTGTAGCTACTACGTCATTGGCACCTGGAGTGCCAGAGCACATGACATGCTAGCTACGTCAGGGGGCACGGAAAAGGTTAAAATACGTTGTGGCAATAAGTGCAGACTGTTGAATTAATAGGCTAAATGTAGCGGATTGACACCTTTAAAAAAATATACATTTTTATTTCTGACAAATATGATAATTTTGTAACTTTCCATTGTAAATAAAAGCGTTGGGTGGATTTATCTAATCTTATGTTTTTTTTTGCTGATAAGACTATTTGCCAGTCCTCAAAATTCCAGTTCCCAAATTTCAATTGTTAGCTGTACTCTGTCTTTTGTTTGCAGAGCAATTATGGTGCCAACAATCAAACAGACCAGCGTAAGTATTGTAACTGATATGCTTCAATCCAGCGACCCTGATGAAGCGTTGCATATTCACTTTTCACAAGATAAAAGCACTTAAGAGTGTTTCTTCAACCTGTAGAGTGAACTTATGACATACCTGGGGTGGCACAGGTCCTGGCACGTCCTAGTAACGTATCAGGTATGTCACGGCAGAATTGCTCATTTTTTTGAGGAGGTGATTTGGCAGAGTGGAGCGGTTTGTCCGATCCAAACGGAAGTGGAAGCCCCTCCACTTCCATCATCCGGGGGCCGGGGACGATAATGTGATCACTCCTGGAGCGGTCACATGGCCACACATGTTGGATGTCCAGTGGCACTTTGCTGCCGCGGACCTCCAGGGACGAAGAGGTTAGTGCTGATTTGATCTTTCTATTGAAGCCAATAACACTGATAACTTGTGTAACAGGTTTCCCCCCACCCGCTGGGAAATTCCTCTATTACACAGTGCTTTGTGCTGGCTCACAGAAGCGCCGAGTTTCCGCTGTAGTTTGTGGGGAAGACAGGACAGGCTTTTGGGGTGCCTCCATCTCTTGCAGGCTCACTTTTCTTGTCCCTCCTCCAGATGGTCCCTGGAATCAACCCCCAGGCTAGGGCCCAAGAGCATATCCTTGCTCTTCCCTTATCCCCTGGTGGGATGAGGGGTAGTTGTCCCACTCCCCTATGGGAGGGGATGGAAGGTGGTCAGACCCCTGACTCCACACTCCCAGCACACACTCTCATGGGAGAGAACCCAGTAAATTTGGCTGTGCAGCCCCTTAAGTACCCCGGGGGGGGGGGGTCCAAGGTCTGAGCCCCTGATTGGGCAGTACATGGGCCTTAGCCTGCCCCCCCTGTCACTCAAGGGAGCTGCTTACTGCAGGGGAAAATCCAGATTGATCCTACGGCTGCGAACCCGCTGCGGCCGGCGGCGCACGCTGCCGTGGGCCACCAGCTCCTTTCCTCCAGTCTGAAGGTCCCGCTGACTCCTTCAGACATGGCTGACTGCGTGCTGTGACGCGTCAGCCGGCCGATGCTGCAAGCTTCTTGTGATCAGAAGCGCTGACGCGTCACGTGGTGCAGCAGTCAGCCAATGAGGAGGGAAAGGAGGCGGCTACGGGGAGGGAGGCGGCCACCCTGTCTGTGCAGACGTGCATAGCGCTGCCCCCCCCCCCCTCCTCCTCTGGTGCCTGTTTCGCAGGCTGCCCCTGCTCCGGGAGGGGGGAGAGGAGGGGGGCTCCGGGAGGGAGGGGAGAGGGACCGACGGGGAGAGGGACCGACAGGTTGGGGGGGACAGCATGAGAGCCCTCCCGCTCAAACCACGCCCCCCCCGCTCAAACCACACCCCCAGCTCCCGCTCCCTACAGACCGCAGGGAGCGGTCAATTGCAGGGGCTGAGGGCTGCTGTGGAGCTGAGAGGCTGCTGTGGGGCGGCTGAGGGGCTGCTGTGCTGTGGGGCTGTGCTGTGGGGCTGTGTGATGGTCCCGCCCCCTCACGTCATGGCCGTGCCCCCCACCCGTTTTGGCCACGCCCCCGCTCCCCTCCCTACAGACCATATATCACGGTCTGTGCCTGTCAGCGCGCCGCCTGTCTGCAGTGCGGGCGCGCTGACTGAGGGAGCGGGGCCTTAGCATTACACTGCAGGGTAGATTAGTAAAAGTGACTAATTACACAATAAAGCACTCTAACCTATTAAAAATGCTGGAATAATTAAATTACCAATGCAAATAGAGCTAACTAACTCTAATAATATGTGATCTTGAAACTATGATAATCCACCCAATGTTAAGTGACTAAATTATCACTAAATGGTTAAAACTTGTGAACCAAGTGAACCAACGCCATGTCTCTACACACAAAAGGTAAGTGTAGAGGGAGAGAGGGTTTGGCCCGGTATTAAAGGGGTTGCACCCCATATGACCACCCCCTGACCTCACCAGGGAGCCAAGGGGTTAACTGGACTGCGGTCCAGGAATGTGGTTTGCACCTTGTTATATCATGAAAATGTATGTTCCCCTGTTCCCATGTTTTATTATTATGTCAGTGTCTGCACCACACACACACACTGGGATCCATCCGGGAGGGCAAGGGTTAATATTTGTATAGTGATTATAGCCCCTTGTTCAATTTTCCCGCCTTTTCAGGCACCATTTTGCAGGGTCCCATAGGCCGCCATTGAAGCTCCATTGTTTTCAATGGCGGATCTAGCTGTTTTGGACCTGTTTCCCTTGAAGACCAGCAGGTGGCGTCCGAGAGGAGGAGCGGCGGTTTCCCATTGTAAGTCAATGGGCCCATTGACTTCAATGGAGATTCCTCGAGGGCGCTTTCCAGGAACGAGTTGGCAGCCGTCCAAACCGCAAAGCGGACACGTCTGAAAAAGAGCTTTGATCACTGATTAGTCAAGTTCCACGTCAAGTGGCATGGGAATCTTAGGTTCTAGGGCACCCAGAAATAAAATTCTTTTGCCCCTAGTTCCTAGGCCTCCCCTCACTCGACCACCACCGTGTCCCAGAATCCAGGACTCCGGAACGGGTTGTGCTGGTAGAGCGGGTCACGCCATAGGTTCCAATGGCAACGGCAGAAGCAGCACAAGAAAACGACTAAGTCAGAAACGCTACAAATCATAAGCCCATATCTCCGGTTCTGGAGGGTTCAGAGGGCCAGGGTTTGGGGTACTTGTAGTCACTGCTCCGGCATGGCTGCAGAACCATCCTTGACCCTCTCTGACCAACCCGACAGAGTATGGACCACCTTAAAAGTTCGGGAGTTTTTCCTATAGACTTCAATGGTGGCCGGTTCCCATTGACCGGCTATGGCGGAGAAACCCCATAGGCTTCAACGGCGGCGATGCCCCGATGAAAGTCTATGGCGGCGGATTCCCATAGCCGCCAATGGCGGCGGTTTACCATTGAAAGTCTATGGCGGCGGAGCCCGTTGTTTTCAATGGGGATTTAGTGAAAAAATGTGATTTAATTTACAGCGGAGAATTTTGGATTAAAATAGAAAACGGTTTAAGTAGCATTTGTGTGTCTCCGGTTCTGAAGGTCGCAGCGGGCTGAAACTTGGACCATATGGTGTCCCAGTTCCGGCATTGAGATCTGGGCAGTTTGGACCCGCTGGACCCAACGGAACCAGATATTTTAATATGTTTGTATTTCACTTTTAATATTGTATTCCAAGGGGGGGATAAAAACCCGCGAAGATTCCTTTACACAAAGGGAAGCAGGTGGCCAGAGGGGCGACCCAATGTGTAGAGACTAAGTGCTGTTCAAAAGATTTTGCCACCCTCACTGTTTACCTGAGGGCGGAGAAGCGTCAAACTGGAGTGGTTTGTGAGTGTCACATCTTACACTTCCAAACAAAGAAGATCCTGCCAGATATTCCATTTGGTAGACTGGCCGGCGTCCCTGATGTAAATGTTGGGCTACAGAAATGAGACCCTCAGGGTCCCAGTGCGCATGGGCTAACTAGCTGGGGGCATGGGTTAAACTGTGTTCCCACGTTAAAGATTGGATACAGGTAATTGTTATCCAATAGCCTGTACTCAATGTTAGGAATAGGGTTACAAAGATATATAGTGGCCAACCCTATATCCATTGTCTTCAAATACCATCTTGATTATTACCTGATTGCTGGAGAATTGCTATCTGATACTTCTCATCCCCCAACCCCAAGTAAGTGTTACCTTCTTGCCTGTTACCGTACTATATTGCTGTGTTCACCTATTTAAGGAATAAATATACTTTATTATATCTAAGCCTCGTTCAGTTCAACCCAGTTATTTGGTGTATTATTATAGCTTGTCACAAAGTTACCGTCATAGTAAGTGCATAAATTACCTGGGCTACCTATACAAACAAAGATAGTGATCTTAGAATATATATAGGCACATTACATCTAGACTGAAAATGTGTGTGAATCTAACCAAGTGATGGGATAAGGACCGTGCCACAATAACAGTGTTACAAACATACATGTAACCCTATGACCCCCTCCCCCCCCACCCCCCCCGGTCGCAGATCGGACCCCCTAGGGTGTACTAAGGTCTGGCTACATGTGTCTTGGTGGTGCATACCTGTGAGGAACAGAAGGGCCTGAGTCTCCCGCGATGGTATGGGGGACAACAGGTTTCTGGGGTTCTTGCCTTCATCTCTTAGTGGTGATATAGTGCCTCCATCTCTGGCAAGCCCTATCAGGGTAGGGTGAAATCCTTCCAGAGAACCCCCCGCTGGGGCGAGAGATTTCAGTCTCACACAGTCTCTTATAAAAGTAGTAGCAGCAGCTCTTTATTATCTGCAGCAGCACACAGCAGTAGCAGTAATCAGGTACAACAGATCTTCTCTCTCCAGACTATACCCCTTCAGGATGGGCTGTCTGGGTTCTCACTGTTCCCTGCCACCACCCCAAGTCACAGGCACTAAGGGTGGGGCTAGCTCTTTCCTCACCCCCTAAGCAGGGTGAGGGGCACTGGTCCACCGCAGTTCTATCAACTCTACTCAGGGCATGCCTGAGCTCCTCCTCCAAAGGTAATACATAACTCTCCACTATGAACTCCAAGACTGACTGTCCAGTGAGGCACTCCAACACACACACACTAAATTGACTGTGCACTGCCCTTTTTGACTTTGGCAGGCCCCTCCCCTATGTCTCTTCCTTTAGACACAGAGTCAGGGGGCCTACGTCCACCAATCAGGGCAGGGCTTGAAGCGAGGGAAACCCATGATAACTACTGGCAGTCTGCCTTTAGCAGGGCTTATACCAGTAGGAGGATAGACATATAGCCCAATTTCTTACCAGGGCTACTTACAATAAATGATAAATATGTTGCTAAAATCCCACAGATCGCATAAAATACATAGGATTGGTAGCCAAAAGACTAAACAACAAGTCTATCCAAAAAAGACTTGTAAACCTATTGAGAAAAAAGAGAACACAAAGTCTTTGGCGTAGGTGAGGAGAATATCTACCACTTCTGAGCCGGTGTGTATAATAGTCCAGTCACAGTAGAAATCTTGATGATGGTTAAACTCCTCTGCGATGTTACAACACTGCAAGTAGAGAGAGAGAGAAAGAAGACCATTGCGCAGTAACTTCTTACACTCAGGGTGTTTGAATAACCTTTTGGCCAAATTGTTGTAAGCCCTTGAGCCAAACTTCACGGCAGACCACGTTTCAAGGGTCCCTACACTAATATAAATTCTTAATAACCTGTGCATTGCCAGGAAGAATAATTTATAATAAATCTGTCAATATAAGTTGCAAAAGTTCTAAGTCTGATTGAAGCTTTTATTAACCTGTACATTACCAGGAAAAGCACTCTGTAATAGATTTGTCACAATCACACTGCATGCAGGCAAGTTCCCCTGATAGTGGGAGATGCCATGGAGTGAGCTTTTAACCATTTAAATGTGGGAGGGAGTGAGCTTCAATTGGATAGGAGGTTGCCACCCTCCAAAACAGCCAAGACTAGCTGCACAAGAATTATAAAACATACAGAACACCTACAAGCTCAAATTGAACCCCCAAAATACCCACAACATATATATAAGCATATAAGTATATGGTATAAGCATATTCCTGGTAATGTACAGGTTAATAAAAGCTTCAATCAGACTTAGAACTTTTGCAACTTATATTGACAGATTTATTATAAATTATTCTTCCTGGCAATGCACAGGTTATTAAGAATTTATATTAGTGTAGGGACCCTTGAAACGTGGTCTGCCGTGAAGTTTGGCTCAAGGGCTTACAACAATTTGGCCAAAATGTTAAACTAAAAGACCATTTTATTTATTAGTTATTTATACATGTATATTTAGGCACTGTACCGTATATAAGTTTTTCTGGATGTGCACTGAGCTTTGTCTGTGTTTTATGTTATGTCTCTGGTTTTAAATACATATTGCCATGCTCAGTAGCACTCCTCTGTGAAACTTATATGCTTATATAAATGTTGTGGGTATTTTGGGGGTTCAATTTGAGCTTGTAGGTGTTCTGTATGTTTGAATAACCCCCACAAAATGTCTACTTACAGCAATAATAAAATGACAGTGCTTCAATTGGAATCTTTGTGTCTTTGATCAGATATTGCCCCCACACCAGGTGCTTCAATGGATCCTCCAACTCGATCAATGCCCATGCAATAGACAGATACACATTGCGCAGTACCAAACGATAACCATTATATATTAAAAAAGAGACACAAGACATATCACTCACATTGTGGCATGTCTTGGCCCATGACATTAGAATGCCGTCCGCAGCTTGAGAGTCCGGGGTCCTATGCAGACTGCCAAGGTAAGTTCTAACACTCTCTCCCTCTGCGGCCGCAACCAGAGTGAACTACCTCCCCGAGGACGTCGGCGCTGCTAAGGAAATCCCCCCTCTCTCTGCCTCACGGACGGATGACTGCTAAGCTCCACCCTATGCATTTCGTAACCGCAAATGTCACTTCGTAAGGGGTGTTATCATGGTTATCGTTTGGTACTGCGCAGTGTGTATCCGTCTATTGCTTGGGCATTGATCGAGTTGGAGGATCCATTGAAGCACCTGGTGTGGGGGCAATATCCGATTAAAGACACAAAGATACCAATTGAAGCACTGTCATTTTATTATTGCTGTAAGTAGGCATTTTATGGGGGTTATCGAAGCACCCTGAGTATAAGCAGTTACTGCGCAATGGTCTTTCTCTCTCTCTACTTGCAGTGTTGTAACATTGCAGAGGAGTTTAACCATTACAAAGATTTCTACTGTGACTGGACTATTATACACACCGGCTCAGAAGTGGTAGATATTCTCCTCACCTGCGCCAAAGACTTTGTGTTCTCTTTTTTCTCAATAGGGCAGATTAGTAGCCAAAAAGAATACATGGCTACACTTGTAATCGGCTTCCATGAAAAGAGGAAATCAGCCCTGATTTATTAGATGCACTAATTTGAACTGTCCCTCCTTTAGCCCTATCACTGCCTACTGCTGTTCCCACCTGGCAGCATAAGGGTTAAAGATGCATTCATCTTTTTCAGGAAGACATGCACACTGATAAAACATTTTTAATTGTCCTGTATGTGACTTGATATTTTAAAGGGCAGGGGAGCTTACTTGCTAGGTGCTTGGAAGCATCTACCTGCAGCCTGTAAGGAGGATCTCCAGTGGCCCTATCTGATCAGATATCGCTGCAGCATCTTCATGCACCTCCTGTCCTGTAGGGAGCGCTGTGAGCTGCAGATAGCCCTCCATATAGTCGTACCGCTCTTATTACGTCTTGAACGTGATACTCGCGGTGGCCATCTTTACTCTGGGCATAAACCAGTGGTGCCAGCCATGAGAAGGGGGGGGAAGATGTGTAACAACCTAATTCATTGCGACAGCATAAACACTGAAACAAAACAGAGCCGTCTTGATGGGTCTTATTGGAGAGGCGTTAATTTGGCCGAATCGGTCTTTGCACGCCCCATAGCTGGGTTTGCGGCAGTGTTATGTGTGTGCTGTAGGTAGAGCTGCCATTTTACCCTCACCAAAGATGGCGGGCCGTGCTTCCGGCCTGGTCCCGTGTGGTGAGGATGAGTTGGGCAGGTCAGCTGCTTGCCCCTGGCAGCAGTAGCTGGAGTTCCCTGTGGATGGGACTGTGTGTGTGATGATGGACCCGGCTGAAGGGATAAAGGTCCTCTTGAGCCAGGGTAGCCCGGGCACAGCGCCTCACTGCCCACACGGTGAGAGCTGCCCACCCCTTCTGTTCCAGTCACAAGCCCTGTGATCCCTCCATGTCACCCAGTGACTCGGTGCAGGGTCCTGGGGACTGGAGAAACCAGATGGGATAGAGTGGGGATGTATAGACATTGCTATATGCAAGGGAGGGGAGATATATAGACAATTCTATATGAAAGGGAGGGGGGATGTATAGACATCCCTATATACAAGGGAGGGGGGGGTGTATAGACATCCCTATATACAAGGGAGGGGGGATGTATAGACGTTGCTATATGAAAGGGAGGGGGGATGTATAGACATCCCTATATACAAGGGAGGGGGAATGTATAGACATCCCTATATACAAGGGAGGGGGGATGTATAGACATCCCTATATACAAGGGAGGGGGGATGTATAGACATCCCTATATACAAGGGAGGGGGGATGTATAGATATCCCTATATACAAGGGAGGGGGGATGTATAGACATCCCTATATACAAGGGAGGGGGATGTATAGACATCCCTATATACAAGGGAGGGGGATGTATAGACATCCCTATATACAAGGGAGGGGGGATGTATAGACATCCCTATATACAAGGGAGGGGGGATGTATAGACGTTGCTATATGAAAGGGAGGGGGGATGTATAGACATCCCTATATACAAGGGAGGGGGAATGTATAGACATCCCTATATACAAGGGAGGGGGGATGTATAGACATCCCTATATACAAGGGAGGGGGGATGTATAGACATCCCTATATACAAGGGAGGGGGAATGTATAGACATCCCTATATACAAGGGAGGGGGAATGTATAGACATCCCTATATACAAGGGAGGGGGGATGTATAGACGTTGCTATATGAAAGGGAGGGGGGATGTATAGACATCCCTATATACAAGGGAGGGGGGATGTATAGACATCCCTATATACAAGGGAGGGGGGATGTATAGACATCCCTATATACAAGGGAGGGGGGATGTATAGACATCCCTATATACAAGGGAGGGGGGATGTATAGACATCCCTATATACAAGGGAGGGGGATGTATAGACATTGCTATATCAAAGGGAGGGGGGGTGACACAAGGGAAAGGGATCAGAAATGTCAACACCAATGTGGGTCAATAATCTAATGAAACCCCCAGTGACAACGTTGTAGGAGTTCTCAGTTTAATTTATCAGACTATCTTGTGTGTATCTTTCTCACATTCATCAAAATCTCTGTTTATTACAAGTAATGGGAAATAGGACATTTCTTGTCTTGGAATTATTTTCCTATGTTTAGTCATATACAGCTCACAAAGGAATGTGTGTTATTAAGTTACTTCTATTTTATGCAGGATCTGTATTAGAGAATCAACCTGTTGCCACGTATAGGTTTGCTGTGACAAAAAAATGGCAGTATAACATAAAACTAATTGGTTGTGTCTATGAATCTTTTAGAGCCCACTATATTTTACTTCTATAAGGTTTATTTCAAACTTACGTGCAAGTCACAAAACTTTCTACCTACTGCATTAGTGTATATAAGTATTTATTTTTTTATTTTTTTTGTGTTCTATTATCCAAAACACCCATCCCACATTTCCATTGTATTGCTGAATACATCAGAGACATCTTGGAAAGCGATGGACAGAGATCTTATGAGTTGCACAGAATAAAGGCTGCAGATAATTGGCAACCCAACAAAGGAACTGAAAGCATTGACACAGTATCTGTCTTCTCACTATAGGCCCAACACTGCTGTTTGAAAAGGTTTCTCAAGGAAAAGAACAGAGCAGGAGGTTCTACGCGTGTTCAGCCTGTCGGGATAGAAAGGATTGTCATTTCTTCCAGTGGGAAGATGAAAAGGTAAAACCATGTAAAAGCAGCAGTCCACGCTGCTTTTTTTAAAATTTTTTTATTATAAATGTATTAATTCCCCTCCCCCTTTCATATGTGCATCAATACAAGCCACACAATAAGTAATTAGCTAAATTGCCGATTGATCGGCAAAGATTTGGCTCGGGGGTTCATTAAATGGCTGTCAGTGCAGCAGAAGGGGACCAAAGATGCAAAGTTCTGTGGGGATGATCATGTGACCGGGCAGTCACCAGATACAATTGGTGCACTGATAGAGAGAGGGCACGGCTCAAAAAGGGGTGTGCCAGAGCCTGTTTCAGAAGGGGATGTGACTTTGTAAATAGTTGCTATAGAAACAAAAAATGCTTGTTACATTATAATTACAAATGTAATTCAGAGTTGTTTAAAAAAAAATGCTCCAAGTATTTTCTCATGGTACAGAACTGATTTTATTTAAAAAAACAAAAACCCCACATTGGTCTCCAGTTTGAATGGATATTGTATAAACTTCGCTGTTCCCCGTACTTCTTTGCAGGTGGCTAGATGGATCTGTAATCTGAGATCTATTGGATTAAAATGGAAGAATATTCAGGATGTCTGACAGATTATGGAAATAGGGTTCTGTAGGGGACTTTGAGCAGATATGTACTGTATTTAATTTGGAGTTATAATTATACCTACCTTGTGTGTATATATACCCATCACATGCTGCCCACACTACACCTGCTATACCTCTCCCAGCCCAGGTAGAGGGCAAAATAAAAGTAAGGCTCCCCTTGTGCTTTTCATGGGAAGAAGGTTTTTGCAGGACACACATGCAATATTAAGGTGTAGTATATTATTTGGGGTTGCAACCTACCTTCCCAATTGTTTAACAAAGTTACAAAGAAAATATTTTACAGGATATAACACAACCGGTGTTAAGAAATGAAATGTTTAATTGCAGGTTTCACAAGCCAGGCTTTTAGCACGAGAAGAATACAACCAAAGCCGACAGCCCCTTCTGACACACAAACAGTACATGATACGGTACCTTTTATACAATCTTCTTTTATCTGTGTTGCAGTATGACATTGTATTCCAGTAAAATGTTAGGGTCCGATGCATGGAAAATGTCTTTGCTTAAGTACTAGGCACACATTGGATGCCATCCTAATGAATGTACAATATACTATCCGCAGATGTGGTGTGCGCGCGCTGTTGACTAAGGGCTGACCTGACACTTCCTGAATAATTAAATCCCTCGAACATTGCGGCCCCTATTCATAATACTGTGAAGGTGCTTTATTCAAATGAATGGTGCACAATTTCCCCAAGCACAGGGATGTGGCTTCCCAGCACATTGAGCATGGGCCTGACTGGCTCGCCTGTCACTTAATGAACTCTGGTGGACACACCTACAGAAAGTAATATCAACACAGTCTGTGATAGGGTCGGGCAATAACCAAAAACAACTTCCATGATAAAGATATCAGTAATATTTTGCGATAAATAAAAGTCCATAAATGTGCTAGTAAATCCAATTAAAAATAAATATATGTTGTTTAGATTTACTAGAACAAAGGGCCATTCATTCCCAACCCCTTTCCATGTCTGCACTTCAACTTTTCTCACCTACGCTGCTCCCATCTCCTTAACATCCCCCTCATGCCATCACTCACCTACGCTGCTCCCATCTCCTTGAACCTGAATGGGATTCGGTTCCAGGTGCCGCCTGCTTCAATTCTGTATTAAAAAAAAGTGAAGAAAAAACTGCCTGGATTGCCTCTCTTGAATTGTTTGTGTTTGACTGCGAGCAAACGATGTGTAGAAATGTTTTATCACTATATCACATGAAAACAATGCCTATCTGTACCGGAGCTTCTGTGTGTCAGATAGGGGAGGTGAATAAAAAGCTTAGGGGCTCTGTTCAGTGAATATTGCCTATTGCCCAGTGAAAATAGATGTTGCATACTGTATAACCCTGAGTTACAGACCTGCCCTATGACAACTATTTTCATTAATACCAGGTTTATATTTTTGTACACAAAGGTTTCAAGAGTTTGCTCGGCTCCCATTGCCGAAAAGAAAGTTTTGCAGCGATTGCCAGCAGCTTTTGCTGCAAGAGGATTGGGACGGGCACTCGGGCCACCACGTGCTTGGTGACATCTCCATACCCCAACTAAAGAGACCCAGTCAACTGCTCCATCCCCTGGAAAACAAGAAAAGCAACGCACAGTACCTGTTTGCTGACCGCAGCTGCACATTTCTTCTGGATGCTATTGTCGCCCTGGGTTTCAGACGAGTGCTCTCTATTGGCACTCCAAGGTATGTGCGTCCATGGGATAGACGTGTCGCTGAGCCGGGACAAAGTGCCATGTTACGTTCACCCTGTTCACTCATGTAACTGTATTTGTAACCATGTATTATTTGTCATTTTAACGCTATGCCCAGGGCATACGTGAAAACGAGAGGTAACTCTCAATGTATTGCTTCCTGGTAAAACATTTTACAAATAACTAAATTGTGACAACCCCGTGACGTGGCATACGGGGTATATCCGTAGGCATACGGGGTATATCCGTAGGCATACGGAGTATATCCGTAGGCATACGGTGTCGGAGAAAAGCAAAATATCCAATGTTTTAGCAAAGGAAATCGCTTTGCAAACAAAAGCGTAAGTAGAAAATGTAAACGACAAATTCTGTTATGAATAGGAAGAGGGCGATTGCTTACATGGGAAGACTGCTTTGGAAAACCTATAAGAGCAGCATTGGCAGCTGTCCCGTTGTATGCAACTTCGCTATACTTGGAGGAATCAAATCAGTATAAACATGTAGTTGCGTTTCACATACTTGGGTTTACCTCTGAGGGAGAGAACCATCTGCAGTGAGGATGTTTAAATCAGTAATGTATTGTATTGTATGTCTTTATTTATATAGCGCCATAAATGTACATAGCGCTTCACAGTAGTAATACATATCATATAAATAACAAATAATATAAATAACAGATCATGGGAATAAGTGCTTCAGACATACTGTAAAAGTAACATTATGGAAGGAGTCCCTGCTCCGAGGAGCTTACAATCTAATTGGTAGGTAGGGAGAACGTACAGAGACAGTAGGAGGGAGTTCTGGTAAGTGCGTCTGCAGGGGGCCAAGCTTTATGTATCATGTGTTCAGAATATCCACAGTGCTACTCATATGCTTCTTTAAGCAAGTGTGTCTTAAGGTGGGTCTTAAAGGTGGATAGAGAGGGTGCTAATCGGGTACTGAGGGGAAGGGCATTCCAGAGGTGAGGGGCAGTCAGTGAAAAAGGTTTAAGGCTTTAGATACAAAGGGGGTAGAAAGAAGACATCTTTGAGAAGAACGCAAGAGTCGGGATGGTGCATAGCGAGAAATTAGGGCTGAGATTGATTGGAGTTTGCATGCATTTACCTGTCACTACTTTGCAGTTTATACCTCACATATGACTCTTTGATATTTTAGGCTACATGAGCTGATAAGACTTCGTGCCTTTGAAGAAACGAAGCCCAAGGTGAAAAGCGTCTTGTTGGATATTGATTTCAGGTAAACAGAACATGGTGTTACTCTGCAATGGGAACAACTGGGCATGTTGGCATTTTTATATCAGGTTGTGTGATTGTTCAGTGTTGTTTGTAGATATATAAGCAGTTTGCCTTGATCAGTAACTCCATCAATATATATTTTTTTCTTTACCCAAGCATCTGATTTATATTTTCAGGTTGCTTTGAAGTTTAATCAGACCAAATATTCCACCATTTGTCTGGCTTAAGTATATGTACAAAATAAATTAAAAGAGCTGCCCAGCAGTTTTCCTTACCTACTAATGGTTCCTAGAAAATTAGTGTACACCTAGAACTTGCACAGTCCTTTGTAAATAAAGTACATCAATATTGTATCAGCATACACAAAAGGTGTGTGTATAGATCTAGATATATATCTATATATAAAAAGATCAATTGTGAGCACATTCACATGTCTTAGGCAGGTCTGCAACCCTGCCTTTCACCATTATCACCCAGCATACAGTGTTTCCACTGCAGCAAGGGATTCTGGGAAACGACATGCAAATGAGCACACAGTGCCACCTTTTGTCTCAAGTCCACATTACATGGGAAACCCTTAATCCAATGCATGCTGCTTTAAACACCGCTTTTAAACATAGCCTGGGATGAGATGCAAAGCCAATAAACCCACTTAATTAATGTGATAAGAAATTCAATATGTGCCCTAGTGTAAGAGGCTTGGATATTGGGTCTAAACTACTGTTTTATGTGCCTTTTCCCTTCCACGCCTTCTACCCCATCATAGCCGCTGGGCTAAAAAAATAATTTGTATTGCCTGATCTTACTACCAAATATAACCTAGTGATCACTTAGCAATTAACATGGATAGGGCACAGCGACTGAGCCGTCTGTGCTGAAGCAGGGATATCCTTAAAACCTGACCTGTTGGTGGCCCTTGAGGAGTGGAGTTGGCATTTCCTGTTGTAGAATGAATGTGTTGGGTATAAATCCTTACCGGAGTTGTGCAGGAAAGGGCCAAGTCTGGTGCATTGTGAGTAACATTGGGTACTAAGATGATCAACCCTAAAATGCTAGCAAGCACTACAATTGGCAAAAAAAACCCAGAGGTAAATGGGGACTTGGACATCACTCAGACAGCATTGGTTGGTGTTCTGTGCCCACAAATGGAGGCAGTGGCCTTTCTATCACAAAGTTATAGTGAAGTTCAGCACAAGCATCCTATGTCCCAATCCTAAAGCCACACATTTTGCAGATATTCACAGTTCTACAATGAGGAGGAATTCTGCCATTACAACATGTTTAATCACCATTTCTTTGGTGGCGAGGTAAGAACATTTCCTCTATATATTAATTTGCTTGAAATTTAAGTATATTAATTGCTTATTTGTAAAAGATCAGCAAACTGTGAAACGTGCATTGAAATGCAGCCATTTTTATTTTTTGGCTACCTTTCCCTAATGCTTTCAAAATATATTTCTGGTTTTCCCATATTTAGGGGATTGCAGCCTGGGACCCTCACCAAGACTAATACATTCGTGTTCAGTCCCATCCCATTTTGCATGTATTTATTTATAACATGTTTTACCAGGAAGTAATACATTGAGAGCTACCTCTCGTTTTCAAGTATGTCCTGGGCACAGAGTTATGATAATACATAGTTACATTAAATGAACAGAGTTATACAGTCAATTCACAGACATTTTATGGACAGTTAGAGTTGGAAAAATGGGTACAGGGGATAAAATGGGTACAGGGGATAAAAGGGCTGGTGAGTTTCAGATTGAAATAGAGCAGCTTTAACATCACCAAACATCAGCGAACGGCTCACACCCTTTAGCTGTGCTTTGGCTGCACCAAAGGGTGCCTCCCTGTGGGGCGACGCAGATGTACACTGAAGGGGTTCAGATTCAATGCAAAGTCCTTTGTCCTTCTTGGTCATTAACATTCCAGTGGGTGGGGCTGACGTTGCACATCGTACAAGCAAAAGCAGATGTTAACCCTTTGAAAATACTATAGGGAATTATTTATCAACCTCCTAGTTTCAAAATAGAGTGCAAAAAAAACCCCAAAAACTTGACAGATTTATTAATGAAAAATGTCTTCTAGGACACAATGGCATATTTCATTTTGATAAATACTGGGCAATTGTTTGTTTTGCCCTAGGTTTGCAGGTGGAAGGTTTTGATGCTTGACACCCTCTGCGCCTTATAATGCCAGGCCTTTCGGCAGGTTTTGTTGTTGCATAATTTTTATATCAAAATGATTTTTGTTTTACATAGAAATATGAGGCACTTAAAGCTCAGTTTCCCCAAAGTCTGCCCATTTTCCTACCTTCTAGTAAGCCACAGAATCATGTGTTTGCTTTTTTTTACACAGATTTAGGATACCATTTGAAGTGTTGGTCCTGTCTTCCATGTAGTCACATACGAGTGAGAGGGAGTAGGTGGTATGATACCTTTTATTGGGCCATAATACACCTGTGGTGTATTAACCAACACCCCCCTTAGTGTTCAATAAATTGACTAGCCATTTTTATTTTTTTGGATTGACTAATCTAGCAATGTGATTGGCTGACACAAGTCTGTACAGGCTAAGCACATTCACTGTAGGATGTAGTAGGCAGCCATAATTTCTGCTAGCTATGTGATGCTGCGTGTCTGTGCTGCACTATGTAAAGAACAGAAATTACAGCGAG
This sequence comes from Ascaphus truei, assembly GCF_040206685.1. Classification (NCBI taxonomy): domain Eukaryota; kingdom Metazoa; phylum Chordata; class Amphibia; order Anura; family Ascaphidae; genus Ascaphus; species Ascaphus truei. The sequence continues at coordinate 46,889 of NW_027454104.1, read as the reverse complement.
TCTTCGTCTAACATAGCTTAGTTGGGCGGCTGACATAGGAAGAAGGTTTCTTACATAAGGACATAGTTGCTAATGTCCTAGGTTTGATTGCCTATAAAAGCAGTCAGTTTAGTAAAGAGGCTTCAATGTCTTTCAGGCAGCACAGAAGGTGTGTCAGAAATTCCTTCAGGAAGACAACGGTGAAGGAGTCCTCATGGTGACCGACCCGCCTTTTGGAGGTTTAGTGGAACCGCTCGCCTTTAGTTTTAATAGATTAGGAGAAATGTGGAGAATATCTTCAGATGCAGGTATGTCTGTTCCAAAGGAAAATATGCTCCTTTCTCAAATTTGCAGCATTCTCGCTCATAATCTTCTTATCCTTGCCTGGTTCATAGAGCTTAATCCAGTTTTGACTCTGTTTCATCACTCTTGTCTCTGACCTCCAGAACCAGAGAGAGCCACCGTTTCCTCCTTCCCGTCTCCTCCTCCCATCCCAGTTCTTTCTGAAACACTTTCCTTGCCAGACACTCAATATCCTAAGCTATCGCTGGTAGCACTAACCTCATTGTGGTCACAATGGATTAGATCAGGGGTGCGCAAACTGGGGGGGGGGGGCAGATTTTCTGGGGGTGGGGGGACGTGGTGCTTAGAGGCCCCACTCTCTTCCCCAAGGCATTAAAATTAAATGCAGAGGAGCGTGCGCAAGGCCTCTGTAACTTCCCTTACCTGCGTCAAATGCCGCCGTGGTATCACATGTCGGACACCAGGTAAGGGGGGGGGGGGGCGTTAGCAGGGGGGGAGGAGAGCGCAGACTGAACAGTTGCGCACCCCCGGGTTAGTTGATGGGAAGCCTGTAATAAAAACAAAATAAACTAAGCAGCACTACGGTTACTTACAAATGGTTAATATTATACAGGAAAAGTACTGGTGCTCCAAGGCTGTGGGAGATCTACCTGTTGGGGAGCCCCACAGGTAAAATCTCAGAAGTGCCAGTGCATCTACTTGTGCTGCTTTCTGAGTGCTGACCGTCTCGTCTGTGCAAGTGTGCGGTGCCACTATTATACCTGTATACCCGCGTGTTTATCTGTGTGACAGGCACAGGTTTATTGGAAACCACTTGTCCTGCCATGGGGTCTGTGCACTGCGTTGTGAAGGGGCAAAAAGAGGATTGTGATGAATGCCCAACATGCAACACTTTCTCTGTGCCCTTCTCTAGATAACCGCAAACCAAGTCACAATGTCTTGTTACCTTCAGGTGGCGTTAAAGAGTTGCCCATTTTTTGGATCTTTCCATATTTCTTTGAGTCTCGCATCCTGCAGTTTTTTCCAGACTTCTCTATGCTGGATTATCAGGTAAGATTTTTATTTATTTTTTTGTCTACGGAATCGGTCAGTTCTAGTACTTTTTCTCTTCCCGTTAAATCGAACAAGATGACTAACGGCCTCCACATCAGAGGTTATAATTAATGGGAGTGTTATGTAGATACACGACAGAATGCTAATACTATATAAATCAGAGGTTATAATTAATGGGAGTATTATGTAGATACACGACAGAATGCTAATACTATATAAATCAGAGGTTATAATTAATGGGAGTGTTATGTAGATACACGACAGAATGCTAATACTATATATGAAGCGTTTCTTTTAAGAAAAACACCAAGGCTAAAAGTAAAAAATAAATAAATGACTAGATGGTGGAAAAAAGGCCCTGATGGGAAGCACTCAAGAACCACCAACAAAACGAATCATTTCAATGTATTGCAAATCGAAAAATGCACATAACTTTCTATTTTCTTAATAAAAAAAACTCCACTTACAATACCTGTGATCCAATGACATCTGTATAATTGTGTGGCGTGCATAGTCCCTGTCTTGTTTATGCTTTCAGGTAGACTATGATAATCATGCTCTCTATAAGCATGGAAAAACTGGGCGGAAACAGTCGCCTGTACGGATTTTCACTAATGTTCCTCCAGAGAGCATTTTACTTCCAGCAAGCGAAGGATACAGGTACGCCATTCCATAGCCGACACGGTGCGTCTCACACACACAACGTGGACCAGGGGTGCGCAAACTGGGGGGCGCGAGATTTTTCTGAGGGGGCCGCGGGCGGTTGCAGAGGCCCCTCGCTCTTCCCCAAGGCATTTCAATGAAATGCTGGGGGATCGCATGAGGCCTCTGCAACTCCACTTACCGGGATTCAGAGGATTGGTGTGACACGTTGCTATGGCAACGCGGGGATCGTGTGACGTCGCGTGACCCTGCGGCGTCATTTGATGCCCATTGCCATGGCAACGCAGGGTCCCGTCACATGACCCTGCGGCCTCATTTGATGCCAGCAAAAGCGGTAAGGGGGCGTGAGCATGGGGGGGAGCAGGTCAAATAGTTTCTGTAGACCATGTTTCAACCCACTCGCACCATTCACTTTATTCCTAGTAAAAGAAAAATTAGTTTTCAAGCAAGTAATCATAATTTCTTTGTATTTATCACACCAGTTTATCCACAGCATTTTAAAATAAAAGCATTCAGCATTTCCAAAAACGTACAGAAATGCAGTTTCCTGGAGGCTCAGACACGTCTGTCTCCATGTTCTGGTTTGCGATCCATGTTAAACACGTTACATATCCTGTTGGAAGTCGTGACCGTTGGATGACCATGTATGCGCTCTTTGTTGGTTTAGGTTCTGCTCAGTTTGTAAGAGATTTGTGTCATCCGGAAACAAACACTGTGAAATCTGCAATTCCTGTACCTCTAAGGTAACGAGTTGGCTTTTTCTTTCAATTTCATTACAAGATTGCATTACGTCTCTGTTATAAAAGTGCAGTTCCAATAACTCAATCCAGAAAGACAATGGGTGCAAATGACCTATACATTTTCTGTTCATCCGGATCACACATTTCATTGTTAAATGATGTTTGGGCGAAATATCACTGCGAAAGCATATTTTTGGGCCATGGTTTAGTTTTTTATGAAAAGATGCGGCTTCAGTAATCATAAACATGGCATTTTTGGACTCATTGAAGCATTTATTTTCTCTTCTGTTAGCAATACGTTGTCAAGTGGCCCTATGGAAAATAATTGCAAGTACAATAATGTATGGGACAAGACCTTTTAGCACACACAAATCTCTGTCTGCATTGCATTTTATTTCAGAATAAAAACTGATCATTACTATTTCTCTACAGGACGGCAGACAATGGAAACACTGCGTTCTTTGCAAGAAGTGTGTGAAGCCATGTAAGCATCGACCCCTTGGGGTTCAGCCACTGCAGTGCAATTATTAATGGCCACTCAAATTAATGGCTGTTAATGAATATTAATTTATATATAAAATATATTTTAAAAAAAAAATATATATATATATTTATATATTTTGTGAGAGAAAGGGAGGACCCCGCATCCACAAGACAGATCCGTACTTTAGAGCATTTATCTTGTCAATTCTGGCATTTGTATTGTTCCCATTGGGATATACTTGTTGGAGGATTTATCAAGTTCTGCTACGGACAGGGGATCCATGCCCTATTTTAATTTTCTGTGCTTTGTTTTTTAACTTTTGTTCTGTGACAACCTTCAATAAAAATGATGTGATTTTGTACTGCCAGGCATACTAGAGTGCTTTTTGTTCAGGGCTCTTTTTTTCTCTCTCACAATATATTTATTGTATATATATTAAAAAAATACAGATCAGTTTGTATTAAATTTACTATTAATCATGAGATCCTGAATATCTAACCTAGTCCTGATAAACTACAATATTACATTTCTTAGAGGCACCAAAGACATTGATGGTTTGCTGTGCCACCCTGTTGTGCTCGAGTTGCACTGCTGTTAATCACACACGTTGCTCCTCAGCTTGGACTCACTGCAGCTCTTGTGACCGCTGTGCTCTTCAAAGTCATGCTTGTGGCAGCGCTGGGGACGGCTGCTTTCTATGCGGCGGGAAAGGTCACAAACGCAGGAGCTGTCCTCGCCTTTCTGGGACTGCAGACAGCAAGAAGTAAGTTGCAAGGAACGGTTTATTAAAATTGCACTTACGTGAAGTCAGCAGATGAATAGGATAATTATATGGTGGTTATAGAGCATATATCACATGCCTTGTCTTAAAGGGGCAAGAATGGTGACATTACGGTCACCACGCTAAAATAGCAGGGTTCAGCTTCATGAGACCCACCCGGAACAGATTCTGCAATGGGAAAATAAATAAATGGTAAACAAGTTGCATCATGATCGTATTCAATCTGAATCGATTGATCCAGGTGCCTATACAAACCGGCAGGGATATACATAACCAATCAATATTGGCTAAAGGGGAAGACGGGCACCTTTCGCTCATACTGAGAAGCTAGAAGGGAGGGCTTAACCGTCATACCTGATTTGCCTATTCCCTCCGTGATTGGTCGCGGAGTCTAAACACACCCCCTTTATTCTGTATTAAAGGTAACAGGATTGACTAAATATCACTCCTCACACCTTGACAAAGCGCCAAACAAGGCGCGAAATGTACGTCGGTTTTTAGGGCGTCAGCGGGGAGCGCGACACAGGAGTATCTAGAGAGAACACTCGAGTGCATAATACTTGCACTTACCTACCAGGTTGTATTTGGCTTAATTTGTCCATTTGCTCATAGCAGGTTATTAGTTATAGTGTCTTTCTGCTATCCCAAGTTGTTACCACATTACAGCATTTTGTCGGCAACATAGCGACAGCGGTGAATTGGGATTATAACGCCTGTGTGCACATTACTTGCTCTCATCTACCTGGTGGTAATCTGTTTACTCTGTCCATTTGCTGATAGCATCTCTTTGTTTACAGTGTTTTTATGCGATTGCAACAATACTTGCTAAGCAGTAGACTAGTTGTTTGCGTATTATGGCAATATCAGGATATGTTACTATAATGATACACACTTACGGGTAGTACTGTGCCACAGACGCATACCTATAGCCTCACGCAGTGGTTATCCGCACATTACTGCAGTGTTGGCAAGATAGCACGCCATTTACTCGAGGCATCTTAGCTATGTCTGAGTTGTATCACTTTCAGTTGCTGATTATTCTTTTGTTCGGTGTACAGTGGTAATCTAGAGCTAGTTATGCTAGAACAGTTCCACAGGGACCTTAGCTAATAGGCGATTGGAGATATTTTCTCTCTCATGGGGCTAATAGTTCCACTATACCCCGTTTATGATACACACAGCTTATTAGACTGCGTGATGTTATAGTAATCTCCACGGTCACATACCTCCCCGTTATTTTACTTGTGTATTATGTTTGCTTTTTTGCGTATATGTTTAATAAATGATTTTAGTTAAACACTATTGAGTGGCTATATAGAGATCCTAGACCCTTGGATTGAATCTTTCCAGCCCTCAATTGGTTAGTAGTGAGTGCAAATAGGTCTTTTGGTTGTACTTTCAACCTCCCCCTTTCGTTGAAACAAATTGCAGTGAAGAATTGCAGCATCAAACCTGAAAGAATATTGTATGGAGATATTTCAAGTACAATTTATAGTTCATTTTTGAGGGCATAAAGGGTTGCAATGTAGCAGTACATTATAACGTGATTTTGGTTTTAAGTCTGTTTTACTATAGCTACTGTGACTTCATTTGTATTAATGGTCTAACACTTTTGTATTCTTTTCATCCTAGAAAAAAAATAGACAAAAAGAATATCAAGATGAATTTGATCAAAAAAGCTGGCAATAAGAAGTCCAAGAAACGTCGAAAAAAGAAACAGCAGCCTTCCTGATTACTTTGATAGTAAATAGGATATCAAAAGTACTGTTCGATTATCACCCAAAGGCAGCTATTCAATATATCGCAGAACAGTGGTCTTGACTCGCTCAGTGATCCTGTTGATATTTCATATCAAAACTGGCGCACAGATCTGTTCCCCTACGTGTGCTTTGCTAGTGCTCATCAGGGGCAATCGGTTGGAAATCAAACATCCACTTCTACTTTTAACCCCCAATCAATACCATTACCACATGATTACTGATTAAAAATGGTGAATAAAAAGTGCTCTTCAATAAATTAATAAATTATTGCAGCTGTTATTGAATAATAGGAATCTCCAAGTACTATGTTGTATAAATATGTATACATCACACTTTCTTCCAAGGAAAACGACATTGTAATACTGCTGCAGCTGGCTCAAGTCTTAAAATATACATTTCATAATTGTTTTTTCAATTTGTAACTATAAGAAGGGACAGCACTCACGGTCTACTTTCATTAGTCAGAGCGACGATGACGTTTCAGGCCAACATGGCCCTTCCTCAGGTGTAGCCACATCTACCCGTCTGAGGAAAGCCTGTGTTAGCTTGACATGTCGTCACTGCTTGATTGAATTAAATGAAGGTTTTGCAATAGAATTGAAGCTTCTATGTTCCTTGTAAGGAGGAGACTGTGAGGTTTTGACTGAGTGCTTGTCTCCTTGTTTGTTCAATTTATACCTATTTTGCAGTCTCTTAGCACAGGCTGCTTTGAGATGAGCACCTAGATACTTTTTTCTACATTTTGTACTGTTTATCCACTACCAGTACCTTTTTTTTTGTATGTTTCACGATTATAGTTGCACCATGGCAGAGGTGACACGTACGCTGCTGCTTACGCATTGCGTGACAGAGCCATTGCTTTGTTAGAGCTGGTTTGGTCTGATCGCATACACAGTGCTTTTTGTATCAGCGTTGTGTTTTAACCCTTAATTGAATCCAACCTTAATTGTTAACAAGTAGGGAATTGGTTTCCAAGAGTGTATCTAGTACTTGCAATAAAGTGCTTTAAAGCTGCAGTTCAAGCAATAACCTACATGTGTTTTTTTTAATAAATCAGTTCTGTAGTAAGAAAAAATACTGTTAGCATTTTCTGTTTTAAAAAACAACAACGTTGAAAGACCAATTTTCTTCTATTTTAACAAGCATGCTTGTTGCTATAGCAACCATTTACATTCCCCATATTTAAAGATGTCGCCAAACTTTGCCGATCAATAGACGGAGAACGAATTGACCGGCAGCTATGCAGTTCTTTAGGTAAGTAGAGATTGCCCACATGAACCTATTGAAGTTAAAAAAAAAACGGGAGCCTGAAAAAAAATTCTACAAAAAAGTGCTACTGTGCAATGAAAAAACAATTCTTCACTATTAGAAGAAAGTCCGTCCACAGCAATTTACAGAAAAGTCTGAACTCTCAAAAATAGATGCTTTTGCATTTGCTTAAAATTTTTTTTGTAAATGTATTGTATGTGGCTAAAACAAACATCAAAACATACAACAACTTCATTTAAACCATCCGCCCAGGCAACATGCACATTGGAGAACAACTGTGTATAGCCGTGTCTTTTTTATGCAACTATCTGCAGTATCAGTGAATGCATCTGCACAATTCTCGTGGCTATTTGTTGCTTTAAGATGCACTTGATGACATTTTACATACAATGTATACAAAGTAGTACAGATAAACAACATTGTGTTGTATATGACAGATACATATAGATTATACAGAGGTTATATGACAGAGTATTTCTGAGGATAATTTGTGAACAAGACCAGATGAAAAGATGTTAAACATATTATGTTCTCTTAACAGAAAGTGCATAATTTCCTCTTCATTCTAAGAGCGTCACACAAAAGACAGACTTATTATTATTTTTTGCTATATTAAAAATATTTTAAGATGATTAAAATATGAAATATTGTAAGGTTATAAATGGACATTCAAAGATATAATTTAAAACAATGAAAAAAAGAGACGATGTACTAATAAAGCTACAGTATTTTTAAGTAAATATGATCGTTTGGCTGGAGTTCTACAGTAAGAATACATTTTTAATGGGCTCTGTGACACTTAAAAGATTGAAAGCCCGTGTTACAGAGCCTTTGATCCTAATGCACTTTATTTCCCATTGCTAGAAAGATGTGATAAAAAAAAGCACAACTCAACTAATAAAAGCAGATTGAAAATGGTTAGTTGAATGCTAAAATGTATACTCATTCCTTAGTTCTTTTAAATGATCACAACAAGATTAGCTTTTATTTTTTTTAGAAATAAGAAAATAGCAGTTGCTATAAAACAGGGGTGGGCAACCTACTTTTCAATGTAGCCACAGGTGTGGCGAATTAGAAGTGAAAATAGCCACACCATGCAAAAATTGAGGTATTATGTTGCGCATGTGAAAACAAGTTTATAAATTCCCAGGCCCGTTCTATAGTGTGTGCGCGCGTGCCTGTGCGAACGCGTGTGCACGTGGCACATGCGTTTTGTGTGTATGGTGTGAGCGTGCGTGCTATAAATACGTTTGAAATAAATAAATACTTTAATAATTTATTAACATTGTACATGCGTACATACACACACATACACACACACACACACACACACACACATTTCAGCGGCGGTAGCAGCGCGAAATCTTTCTTTTCCTCATCTTCCCCCGTCGGCTGGTTACACGCTCACTGCTGTGCGCACGCGCGGCACCATTATAAAAAGGCTGACTAACCTCAGCCAACTATAACTGCCGCGCGTGCTTCTGAAACCGGCTCGGAGGGGAGGGAGCGCGTGCATTCGGAGCCCTGGAGCGGGCGCGCGTGCATTCGGAGCCCTGGAGCGGGCGCGCGCTTTACGTGCTGGAGAGCGTGCGCACGGCACGCATGTGCTGAAGCGGCCGGGGGTGAGGGAGGGGAGCGCGTCACACCGCTGGAGCGCGCTCCTTCCCTACCAGGGGAGGAGAAAGGGGGGGGGGGCACACAAGAAGTCCTGGCGGCCCTGTTCGCCACAGTTTCAGTGCCAATTCGCCACAAGTGGCGAATGGCGATAGGGTTGCCCACCCTGGCTATAAAAGGAACCTCCTAATGAAGTATAGTCCCCTGAGGAAATAGTTAATTCTATGAAACGTGTTGGGACATTCGTGAGAGCGCCCTTTGAAATATGTCTGGGAGTGAGACAGCTTCTTTGCCTGGCGAACCAGTCATGGCTCCATCCCCGCACTGCCAGACATGACAGTCGGACAGTGTGGATGATGGAATACGCGACAACGAAACGTGTTGCACCACACGGGGGAACAACGACGGGCTGTATGAATAATTGAAACACTAGGTGATATGCTTTCATCTATTTTTAATCTTGAGGACATTATTGGCTGATATATTTAAAGTTCAATGCACTATAGTGCTTTTTCTGTTTTCTTTCTATTTCCGATGGCTAACCCTGTGTACCTTGTCTATAATCGGGGGAAGGGGGTATGTTACACAGGCTGGACATTGGTCCAGCCACACAGCTTGTCCCAATGGGGTTGGATGTTAGCGGTATGGTGCATAGGCTTCCTTGAAAAGATGAGTTTTTAAACATCTGTAAGCAGGGGAAGAGTCTGACGGTACGTAGTAGTGAATTTTAGAGGTAGGACATGAGCCAGCAGAAGGCTGCATCACGGAGGCCAATGGAGTGGAGAATATTTAGGAGAAGGGGGTGATCAACCAGTTTCGAAGGCAACGAATAGATCCATGAGAATTAGTATGAAACGACCCTTTGATTTTGCTGAGTAGGTCATTGGTCACTTTTGTTAGTGCTGTGTCGTGGAGTGGATAGAAACCAGATTGTAAATAGTCAAGCAGGGAGTTGGAGGAGAGCAAGTGACTAAGGCGGTTGTATACAAATCATTCAAGTAGCTTGGAGGCAAAGGGGAGAGAGATAGGGTGGTAGTTAGAGGGGGGAGGATGAGTCAAGTGAAGATTTCTTTAGAATGAGCGTGATGAGTGCATGATTGACAGAAGATGGGAATGTGTCTGAGGGGGGAAGAGAGGTAAAAAAAAAGGTGAGCTAGGGTTGGGCTTCATGTGCCAGAGAAGGTGCAGAGGAGATGTGAGGGAATAGGATCAAGGAGGCAGGATGTAGGGCGAGAGGATAAGAGGATCGTGGAGACCTCATCCTCAGTCAAAGGGAAAAATGAGCCGAGATTGGATATAGATGGGCAAGGGGAGATAGGTGTTGCATGTGGAGCTTTACATGAAGAGATGTCATGTCTGAGACTTAATCTCGTCTGTTAAATAGGTGGTGAGATCTCTGATCGGCGGTGTGTGTGTCCTGGCTGCTGGTGGAAGCTGGCAATATTCAATGGCTGTGGATGTTGCTGATGGCCTCTTCTGCCAGCAATGACATCACTTCCGTCACCACTGACTTCTCTTACCATCAACTCCATTCACTGCCACTGAATTTCTCTCATGTGATAGGTGCCGCTAAAGAAGTTTCACTTCAATAAGTATCACATGAATAACACATGACTTGGTCTCCAACACCAGTCACAACTCCCATTTCATGCTATTGACTACTTTGTGTCATAGCAAGTTTCTACAATGTTGAATTTTGCCTAAATACTTTTTTTCGTTTTATTTTTTTTAAACAGGAAGTTTGGTAAACCCTTACAGGCAGTTCTTTGGTCATACATCTCAGAGCAGAGGACGGAGATGCATGAGATTTTATTTTATATTCAGTATATAGATTTATATATATATATTTTTTCAGTTTTCATGAACCATTTAATTATCAGATTCCCCAGATTCCAAAGATGCAAGTGTTCTTACAAACAGACACCCAAGAGAAATGGCATGAAGTCTGATAAGTTCTACAACTAATGTGGAAAAAATGGAAGTGATAAAGCGCTAATGCTTGATTGATATAGTACTAGGTACTATATCCAAGTACTATATATAGTACTTCACTAAGAACGCAGAAGACAGCCACAAGCCTGTCAGGCTTCGCAAGCGTTCAATAGGAATGGAATAGTTCCGGTATCAAAATATCCTCACTGCTGACTGTCTAGTGTCCTCTATAGATTGCAAGAAAACACCCTACGCGTTTCGTGATGAAGTGACTTGTGGCCGTCTTCTGCGTTCTTAGTGAAGTGCCAGGACTCCCAGGCGACAGCGCGTGCCCAGCCACGTCAGACTGCGACGAGTCCAGCGGGTCTGGAATCGAGGCAGCAGTGAGTGTGGCGAAGGTGTCTAAGCTGGAGAAGAATCCTGGGGGCTGCTCTCTGCATCAAGGATATCACATACCACACCATTTATCAATTGATTTGTCGTGAGTAGGATTCCAATTTTACCGCGATTGGATCCCTTCAGTTTTGTGTTCCTCGATTTTAGACATTGGTTTTGTCTGTGTTGTGTTTTATTCAAAAGCACTGTTTATTTTCAGCTATTCTGTGTTTTATGTTGTTCATGTTATATGCGTTTAGTGTTTATTTTTTAGTGGTTTATATTTACTTTTTTTCGTCAGTGTTGCACTACGATCTCTTTTTCCATTCATTTACATATGCCATGAGACTACAATCAAGATCCTATTGGAGATTGTTTGGACTTTAAGGACTGTATTCATCCTCTGGTCAGATATCACCTTAGGTTATAGGTTTTTTTTTTTAGGCGCCAGTATATTGTGTTATTTCTACAAATAATGTGCAAATGCAGTGGAAGTGACCCACAAAACAGTGGCAATAAATATAGTACATCTGTATTAGCACCAAATAAATGCAATCTCCAGTGCACAGGGATAACTACTTAACATGCACTGTTTTCTTGATGAAAATATAAAATCATATCTGCAACAAGTGCAGACTGGCATGAGCAGCCGTAGCTCCACAGGGTTGGCGCAAAACACATTGGGGCATTGTTTTTGCAAGTCCACACTGATTGTGAATAGGATTTATAATAACCACAATTGATCAAGAAAAACTTGAAGTATTTATAGCCGTATAATGGAGAGATGGTGTTTGTTTTGAAATGATCTTGCTAGCATTCTGGTAGCACACCGATTACTGCAGTGAGGAAAAGCTTTGCGGTTAGCGGGGTAGAGATTCTTGACCCTGTATCCATCTGTGATATGATTTTTGTTTTGGGTAATTCTTTTAGGTGCAAAATACTTTTATAACAAATCAAGCAACTGAAAGTCTATCTACTAAAATTGTATTTTTCCAGAAACAAAGTATAAAACGATGTCTTCTTATTAGCAAGAAGTTGGTCATTTTCTTCTCAAGGTGTTGCTAGCTCTTCAGGCGCGCACGTGTTTAAATACCAAAGATAAGCAGAAGGGAAGCTTAAAATTGGTCCGTGTTCCCAAGAAAATCCCCATGGCCTTCGACTGGAAATTTCAGCCAAAAACTGCAGAGCACTCACTTCGGCTGATATAGAATAAACCCCCTAAATGTTAAGAAAAAGGAATTAAGGGCAAATGAAATGTGATCAAAGCATTACAGTAAAAGGAGAAAAACAAGACCAATTATCCTCATCTGCCCAGGACCTTTATTTTATATATAATATTAATTCCTTACTTCCTGTAACGTCGCAGAGCAATATCAGCTGGGTTTTGTAAAACAATGTTCCCTGTACACCCCATGCAGCAGAACGAATCCAGCTGCACAAAACATTAATGTAATGTTTCATTATGGGGGTCAAAGGAGATACAAAAAGGTGGTGATGCTGTAGACTGGGGGTCTCAAACTCAGTTCTCAAGGGCCACCAACAGGCCAGGTTTTCTGGATATCCCTGTTTCAGCTCAGGTGGCTCAATCAATCAGTGGTTCAGTTGAAGCCAAGTCGAAGTCCTTGAGGACCGAGTTTGAGACCCCTGCTGTAGACGAACAATGGCAGTTCATGTATGTTAATGTCACTAAAGATATCAGGAGTCTAAGCTTTCTTCTGTCACATCTGCTGCGTCGGCTGAACTGGTCAACACGTCATCTGTAGACTGATTCAACTCTTCCTCCTCCCCAGTCACATCCTGGGATTGGGATTGCGATTCCTCCTCCTCTTCCTCTTCTTCATCCACTTCTCCGTCATCTTCCACATCCATCTCAAAGGCTCGAACGTGGCGCAGGTTAGAACTGAGCTGGAGAGCAAAGAAAATTAGCCATTCCACTATGGACACCCACCAACACATGACGAGCCTGAGGAAATGCAGCTTCATGATGCAGTAAATGTGTCAGTGTGTCCTATGTGCCAATACACTAAATATCTTTACAAAACCGTGGCTGCTCATTTCCTTTCGATTAGAGCTCATGCTCTATAGCAGGTCAGGTTTGCAGGATATCCCAACTTCAGCACAGGTGGCTCAATCAAAGACTGAGCCTCTTATTGATCTACCTGTGTTGAAGCAGGGATATACTGAAAACCCAACTTGTTAGGGAAGGGGGGCGGGGGGGGGGGGCTTGAGGACTAGAGTTGAGTACCCCATCTCCATTATTGCAGGAGTGGCCAACTCCAGTTCTCAAGGGTCAACAGTGCAGTTTTTAAATATACCCCCTGCATGAGTACAGGTGTTTCGGTCAGAATGATTGGGCCACCTGTGCTAATGAGAGCCTTAAAACCTGCACTGCTTGTGGCCCTTGGGGACTGGAGTTGGGAACCTCTGCTCTATGGTAAATCAGGTAACAAGAGAATGCAAACAGGGTTTATTTCTCAAAACAAATACTTGTAATTGCAAATGATAGTTTTGCTTGCAAATCGAAACAGAACAATGCACGACTATAATTCTCATCATGTGATAAATGGTAATGAACCATGTTGCTGTGAACCCATGTGTGACTGCTGACGAAAAAATGATATGTATATTACACACAAACACACATGCATATATTATCTTCAAAAAGCTTGCTACTGGTTCATTAACTCCAAGTGCTACATACGTACACATACAAGAAAAAGTATTTAATGCAGAAGTAAATGAGGCAGCAAGAAAGTTTCGGAAACAATTGTGTTCTTCCTCTGGAGAACCTCAGCAATATATTCTGTGTTTACTCGCCTATTAACAATTGTTTTGCCAGCACTGGTACAGTTTTGTTTTGAATGTGTTGAGCACAGACAGATGCATACAAATATCCAGCCTTGGTATTATACTTACCACACAAGCTACTTTCCGTATACCGTTCACAGAGACATACTGTGCTTTCATGTTTTCAAGCACCCTCCACTGACTCTCCAGAAAAACAGTGCGTGTAGGTATGTCTGCACACTGCTTTGCCAACCTGCTCAAAGCGACAAGAACAACAACTATGAGTGAAGCCGCATTCTGTGTCCTAGCACAAACGTGAGTAAATACCAGAAAGAAAAATGGCAGGTGTCCTGTTAAACGGTCGTGCCAAAACTTCAAAGTGGATGGTTTTCCAAAATAATGCTCAAAACAGAGGGGATACAAACAAACAGGATACTCACAACTTGAAAAGGAAACGGAGTTATAGGGAGACACTTAGCAAGAATATTGCCACATTTACTGCCATACTCGCTGCTCTTCTGAACAGAACAGAAGAGGCACTTACACATCCATTCAGGACAAGGCAACCAGAGTCACATGACTGCTGCATCAGCAATCACATGACCAAGGAGCCAAAATGTCTAGAAATCTTGTTTCTGAAAAGGTGAAAGGATTACCAGGACATGCTACTGAACACGTATGCAAGTATCATTTCCTTTTATATAGCGCCAAGAGTACACAGCTTTTATCAAATTACAATATGGGGAAAATAAAGAACAAAAAATAAATAAAGTACAAACAATGGGGATGGATGAGAAGGGCTGTGCACTGCCAAGGAAGCAGGAGGCTCACGGTAGCATAAAAAACACTTTAATGTGTAAAAGGATCAAACATAGCCCCCCACAGCAGCAGCAGGTAACACACCTGCGCGTTTCAGGCTATAAACCCTTTATCAAGGTGTATATATAGCACTCAACATAGGATTAAATGTGTGTGTCCAATCTTGGATTTTTTTAAACCCCATTATTTTATATTGATGATTATTAAAAGATATTTTTAATTACTTCTGCATTAACATCATTTTTGCCCGCTAGTTGCAGCATGTGTAATTAGGATATGTTTTGTTCCACCATGATCGTTTCACCAGCCGGTCTGGGCTGCATGAGGCAATCTTGTCTGATTCCTCTATCCAGTATGCCATCATATTATCTAATTTATAGCATTCAGTAATCTAGGTCGTTCATATGTGCATGTCATTATTCTTGGTTGAGGTTACACAGTGTTCATTACTATATGGACTTGTTTTTTGTATTTGTTTTAGTGCTTGGTGTACAAAACATATAAATCATTAATTACATACAGAGTGCTCTTTTCTTGGGAAGCTTTTCTCGGTTTGAGATTTTACTTTTCAACATCTTGTACTTTTAAAGTAGCAGGTCAAAAGAACGGGAAAACGTAGAGATTGCAGTAGGAAAACGTCAGCTAAAAGTTGCATAGAGAAGATCCTTCACCATAACACTTCTGGGCACGACTGTTCTCACCTTTTACTTGCATCCCAACGGAATGCCTTTTGTTGGTCTTCATCACAGAATGCCAAAGATAATGGCAGCTGAGCCAAGATTCTATCCTTCCCCTCCTGCTCAGAGTTCTCCTTTAGTACCACAGTGACCGTATTGTCATCGTAGAAATGTGCATCTAAACAACTATACCACCTGGAAGGTAAGACAGAGAGAAGGTCAATCTGCATGAATCGCTTGATAGTGAAAGAGACGTCTGTAATACTGTATAAGCAATATCAAAACTGATAGAAATATACTTTGTAATGGTGAAGTACAGTCTGTACTGTATGTGAATTATCTATACCATGCATGGTCATTTAAGTTGTTTTGCAGTTCATTACATTAATTTATCTGGTTCGATGTTGCCATTTTAAATCTTTAACCCCTTAGAAATGAAGCGTCGAATTAAAAAAAAAAAAAAAAACGCTTTAATTTTTGACTGCACGTATTCCTTTATAGATTTATTTTAACCCCTGCAACGCATCACACTGTTGATCACTGGTAGCAAAGGTGTTAAGGAGGGGTTTTCATCCCCTTGCAATGCCATAGAACATCCGATTTATCACACCGCCTGATCTTCACGTTTGAGACACTGCGCTTTTATTCCTAACAAAATATTCACCTCGTTTCTGGATTTTCAATCGTGCTGCAGTTTAAGGAATGGCCGAACTCGACTGCCAGGAGGCCGCTATTTGTACATCTGAAAGATGAGATGACGCAAACTTGTCATACAGTACATAAAAAAACCCCACACAAAAAGCAGCGCAATTGCTATAGAATAAATATAGAAGTGTTATTCACAAACTCCCGTGATGCAGGGGATACAAACTGATACCCCTGACCAGCGAAACTAAAACCAATTAATGGAAACATTTTCACCTTTCCAGCACAGTATACGAGTGAAAGTCTTCCACTTGAAGACCAATTCATAAATAACTAGTAGTAAATAGGCTACTTCTACAAACGTTTATCTGTGTGCTCGTGTGTTTATCTGTGGGACTGCCCCTTTAATCTGTGTATGGGGAGACAAAACAACATACATACATACATATACATATATATATATATATATATATCTTATACTATATTAGTGAAAGCACTGTATGTTTGCCTGCCTGCCTGCCTGCCTGCTGGATGTCCGGTGTCCCTAGGGGAAATCTCATTGGTCCCTTGGGCCGCCCCCGCACACCTCTCATTGGCCTGAGGCGGGAGTGACGGCCCAAAGGACACACAGGGACACAAACACACACACAGGGACACACACACACACACAGGGACACACACACAGGGACACACACACACACGGACACACACACGGACACACACACGGACACACACACGGACACACACAGGGACACACACACACACAGTAGGGGGGGGTGTACATTAGCAGCATATATAACCCGGGGGGGGGGCCCTCACATACCCGCCGGAGCCTCCGCCTCTTCCTCCCCGAAATCAGCCTCCACACCCACGCTTTCAAACCCCCCCCCCCCCCCGGCGCCGCTACAGTCAGCGGAGGAGCGGCCACAACAAGCTGCCTCCCGCCTCAGATCCACGTGGGAGCGGCCGGACGGGTGAGTGAGCGGCCTTCACCCACCCCTCACCCCCCTTCAAATCACCTCCCCTCCACCCCCCCCCCCCGGCGCCGCTACAGTCAGCGGAGCGAGCGCCCGGGACACAGCGGGGGAGCGGCCACAACAAGCTGCCTCCCGCCTCAGATCCACGTGGGAGCGGCCGACGGGTGAGGGAGCTGCCGGACGGGTGAGTGAGCGGCCGGACGGGTGAGGGAGCGGCCTTCACCTCCCCTCACCCCCCTTCACCTCACCTCCCTTCACCTCACCTCCCCTCACCCACCCCTCACCTCCCCTCACCCCCCTTCACCTCACCTCCCCTCACTCCACTTCCCTTCCCTTCCACCTCCCTCCCCCCCCCTTCACCTCCCCTCCACCCCCCCCCTTCACCTCCCCTCCACCCCCCCCCTTCACCACCCCTCCACCCCCCCCCTTCACCTCCCCTCCACCCCCCTTCACCTCCCCTCCACCCCCCCTTCACCTCCCCTCCACCCCCCCCTTCACCTCCCCTCCACCCCCCCCCCTTCACCTCCCCTCCACCCCCCCTCCACCCCCCCCCCCCTTCACCTCCCCTCCACCCCTCCACCCCCCCCCCCTTCACCTCCCCTCCACCCCCCCCCTTCACCTCCCCTCCACCCCCCCCCTTCACCTCCCCTCCACCCCCACCCCCCCTTCACCTTCCCTTCACTCCCCCCTTACAACCTCCCACCACCTCCTCACCACCTCCACCCCCCTTCCCACCTCCCCCACCCCCCTTCCCACCTCCCCCACCCCCCTTCCCAACTCCCCACCACCTCCCCCCCCTTCCTCCCCTTCCCCCCCCCTCCTTCCCACCACCTCCCCTTCCCCCCCTCCTTCCCACCACCTCCCCCCCCACCCCTCCCCCCTTCCCTGAGGCGGAGTCACGGGCCAAAGGACACACAGGGACACAAACACACACAGACACACAGACACACACACACACACACGTAGACACACACACACACACAGACGTAGACACACACACACACACACACGTATACACACACACACACACACGTAGACAAAAACACACACACACGTAGACACACACACACAGACACACACGTAGACACACACGTACACACACACACACACACACACACACACACACACACACACACACACGTACGTACACACACGCGTACACACACGCACGTAGACACACACACATGTACACGTAGACACACACACACACATGTACACGTAGACACGTACACACACACACACACACGTAGACACGTACACACACACACACACACATGTACACGTACACACACACACATGTACACGTATACTCACACACATGGAGACGTACACACACACATGGAGACATATACACACACATGGAGACATACACACACACACATGGAGACATACACACACACACACACACGTACACATACACACACACGTATACACTCACACACGTATACACACAGGTATACATACACATAATGTATACACACACACACATGTATACACACACATGTATACACACATACACACACACACATGTATACACACACACACATGTGTATACACACACACACATGTGTACACACACACACACACGTGTACACACACACACACACACACACACATGTGTACACACACACACATGTGTACACACACACACACACATGTGTACACACACACACACACGTGTACACACACACACACACACGTGTATACACACACACACGTGTATACACACACATGTGTATACACACACGTGTATACACACACATGTGTATACACACACACGTGTATACACACACACACATGTATACACACACACACATGTATACACACACACACACACACACATGTATACACACACACACGTATACACACACACACATGTGTATACACACACATGTGTATACACACACAAACATGTGTACACACACACAAATACACACACACACACACACATACACACACACACACACAATGTATACACACAAACATGTATACACACACAAACATGTATACACACGTGTATACACACACGTATACACACACACAATATATACATACACACAATGTATACACACACACATGTGTATACACACACGTGTATACACACACACACGTGTATACACACACACACACGTGTATACACACACACACACGTGTATACACACACACACGTGTATACACACACACACGTACACATACACACACACACATGTATACACACACACATACAATGTATACACACAAACATGTATACACACACCCCAGCACCACCACATCAGCACACTGGTATCCCATGCCCCCCCAGCACACTGCCATTCTCGGCTCCCCACCATTCCCAGCCCCCATCAACACCATCAGCACCCACACATCGCCACCTTTGCACCTCCCCCATCGGCACACCCACATCCGCACCCCCACATCAGCACCAAACCCTCCCAAATCAGCACACCAATACAATCACCATCAGTACAGCCACAGCAGCACTACCACCGCACATGGGCCGCGTGGACCACTCCCCACCCAAATGCCACACCCACACCACAAACATCCCGGGCAACGCCGGGGCTCTCAGCTAGTATATACATATATATACACATACATATATACATACATATATAAAAAAGCCAGCAACGCATGTTAAACTGGTCACGGTTAAATGGCATTTTCCGCATTCGCTTCCGAGTTTTAATCCTCAGATGTAGTTCCTTGTTCCGTCAGCAGCAGCTCTGAAGGTAAGAAGCAGTCTGTCCATCCCACTGGAAGACGTAAATGTCCAAATATGGGTCTCTACATCATGATAAGGAATATTATAGGACCATATTCGGTCATCTACATCATCAAGGGGGCTGGACAGGACATCTAACACTGTCCAGCCCCCTTGACGACGTACATTATCGATTATGGTCCTACAGTATTCCCCCTCATGATGTAGAGACCCATATTGAGGCATCTACATTATCCACGAGGTTGGACAGGACGGAGACTGCTTCTTGCGTTCAGAGCTGCTGGGGACAGTAGCCGGAGACAGGTGTGCAGCTCATCTTCTCCTCTGATGGCCCAACAGGATTAACACTGCTGGGTCCCATTCAGGAGCAGGGTCCCCCGCAGCATTAATCTTGTCGAGCCACTTACTGATTTCAGGCCTGCAATTGCGCGGCCACCAGACCGCACTGCCACTGCCCTGAAAACAGTAAGTCTAACTACATCTGTTCAACTCCCAGCAACCTCTTTGCGCTTACCGTGACACATCTGTCGGCTGTCTCAAAATGAACACTTTAGAAGAGGAGCTTTCTAACATGCAGAACATGACGTAGTGTAGATTCTGGGACTTGTCATTCCAGCTGTAAGGTTACAAAGAGTAAGGAGTTGAGACCTCAGGGCTGTCCATGGCGCTGCCATAAATACACAGTGCAAAGTTATAAAAACATCTTACAGGAAAGGTAGCGAAATCAGCCTGGGACACGATTCCTCACTAAAAAAAAAAAAGGGGGGAGGGAGAAGAGAAACCATATTAAATTCTGCTTAAAAAAAATAATTAATTTTAAAGTTAAAACACACGTGCTATGGAAATAGAAATTCACCTTTTAGATGCTTGGTATAAGGCGAGACACAGCGTTTGCTGCACAGACTTTCCTATGATATCCTGCAATACAAATTAAACAAACCGCCATCTAAGAAAATGTGAAGCAAAAACAACCGAACATTGATATAATAAATTAAAAAAAGGATTGCAAATGGGTTAAAGTAGGGGTTCTCAACTCCAGTCCTCAAACCCCCCAACAGGTCAGGTTTTCAGGATATCCCTGCTTCAGCACAGGTGGCTCAATCAGTTCCTGCTTCAGCACAGGTGGCTTAATCAGTGGCTCAGTCTTTGACTGTGCTGAAGCTGGGATATTCTCTTGAGGCTGGAGGGGAGAACCCTGGAGTAATGCTTTCTATAGAACTATGGATTATGATAAAATTAAAAAAAAAAAAAATTATACATACTACTTATTTAGATAAAAAAAATGCATAAGATACAAAAAAATTTATAAAAATAAACAAGTGTGTGTTGAGCACGCGCATTGAGTGAAACTTATTTGTCTTTTGTCACA